>NW_017618796.1:227500-390000 GCF_001879475.1 Ipomoea nil | reverse complement strand
GCGCGGCCTCGACCAGGGTGGCCGAGGCACGGCCTCGACCAGGGTTCGAGGCGCGCGCCTCGGCCTTGGCTGAGGCGCGGCCTCAGCTTTTTTTTTTTTTTTTTTTTTTTTTTCCGATAGGGGCCGAGGCGCAGCCTCGACCAGCCTCGGCCACTTGGCTGAGGCGCGGCCTCGACCAGGGGCCGAGGCGTGCGCCTCGGCCTTGGCTGAGGCGCGGCCTCAATTTTTTTTTTTTTTTTTCGATCGGGGCCGAGGCGCTGCCTCGGCCACTGTACCTAAGTCATCTGTAACCGAGGTGAGTTTAGTGTCTTTGGCTTCATAATGGATGTCACTCCCTTAATTGATGTTGGAGAACTTGATTTTGATGAGGAATATGATGATTCCCCTCTGTTCGAAGATTTTCCCCCTCTTCCATTTGTTGCTGACTCGCCTACGCCTAAGCCCCAAATGAAAAAGAAGAAAAAACGCAAGGCCTCCTATTCTGTTCTTGATAAGTCCCTTGTCTTGTCCATACAGCCTCAATTAAGGGAACGAGATTGGGATGATATTAGAGGCCTCCTTAGTCCTGACGTTCTGACTCTCCCTCCTGAACCTCGGGGTAATATCACCGACCCTCCCACGGATAAGTATTTTGGGGTCCACCTTCTGTCGCTACAGGTTGGGCTGTGGTTTCCCCTCCATAGGTTTGTGGTAGATTTTATGAACCACTATGAGATAGTCCCCGGCCAGCTAGTTCCCAATGGTCACCAGGTAATTGCGGGCTTTCTTGCTATATGTAAGGACAAAGGGATAGAACCCACGCTAGATCTTTTCCAGGCTCTTTTCATAGTTGGTAGGGCTTCTCAGGAGGGTAAGGGATTCGTCCAGATTTCGAGCAGGCCACGTTTCAAACTCTTTGAGGACCGTCCTAGTTATAACAAGGATTGGAAACCCAAATATGTCTTTGTCACTCTTGTGAGTCGTCCGTTTCCGTTTCGTGTCACGTGGGGATCCCATTTACGTTGCCCTCCTACTCTTGAAATGAGTCCCTCCCTCCGCCGAGATGTAGATGATTTACTGGGGGATGGTCTCTTATCGATCGTTGACTATACTACCGAGTGGAAGCTCGCGGGCTTAGGCTTCGTGAGGACTCATCCGGCTGTTTTTTCGCCCACGGGTACTCTTTAGTTACCACTCAGTATTTTATTCGTCAACCACTAACTCTAACTTGTCTTCTTTTTATTGCAGGTACCATGTCTTCATCTTCGAGGACTAGCCGATACTTGTCGCGACCGGATCCCCCCTCTAAGAAGAGCAAGGTGGAGAAAGGAAAGAAGAGTCAAGCCGAGGCCACGGAGGTGATGCCGCCTCTGCCGGCACGCACGCCAACTCCATCCAAGGACGTTGAGCGTACGCCTACCCCAAAAAAGGTCGCCCCGAAGGTGCGTGTGCCTATTCCAACCGAGGTTGACGAGGTGGTGACGCAGCCTCCATCGGCTCGGACGCCCACGGCCGTTACCTTTTCCCCTCAACCCCCCGAGGTGCGAGGAGATACTTCTACTGAGTCCGGCTCGCGTGTTCGGACCAACTTGATTCGACTGGGAATGGACGTGCCACCCGGAGCGTCGTTAATAAATAAGAGTCTTGATGCGGTTGAGTATGCTGCCCGTATCGCTCCTCCTGCGGACTTGGAAGACCTTGTAGCCATGGATGTCAACATGCTGCAAGAGCGTTATCTCAGGCACAGTTTTGAGGTTAGTGTTTTCATATTTAATGTTCCCTCTCCGCCCTGGCGTGTGTCTTACTCTGTTTACTTTCAGGCCCTGCTAGAGGGACAGATCATTCATGCCCAACGAGGCCGGGTGATGGACTCGCTCATTGAGGATGTTAAAATTAGGGACGCGGACAACAAGAGCCTCAAGGACCTGCTATCGATCCGGGAAGGGCCTTGAGCAAGATGGAAGGCGAGCTCGGGGCGCTAAGGAAGGAACACCAAGCATTGTTGGCTCGGGCGGAGGCTATAAGAAAGATGGAGGGCGAGCTTGAGGCCCTAAGGAAGGAGCACGAAGCGGCTAATCTTGCCATCGTGAAGGAGCGGGAGGACCACGAGAGGACCCGTGCTGGCCATGCCGACGCCCTCGGCCGGGCTGTGGAGGTCTATAAGAGTTCCGCCGAGTTTGGGGAGGACGCGATGCACTATATGTGCATTCCTGAGGCTATCCGAGAGTTCCTCAAGACTAGGGCTGGCCAAGAGGCGGTCGAGGCTGAGGCACAGGTGGCTTTTAATATTGGGCGGTACACGAAGCAACATGAGATCTTTTCAGTGCTGAGGGAGAAGGTTCCAAATTTTGACCCCGTGTCCCTTGGCTTGTCTGTGATAGAGAAGAATCCGGATCCTGATGCTGAGAATGAATCCACTGATGATGTCACTGGAGGACGAGTTTCACGGCATTGACACTAGCAACGTCCCCAATGTTCCATTGGATTAGATTATGATTGAGGAGCTCTCGGATCATGAGTAGTTTGTAGTCTTTGAGATTTTCCCTTGCTTTCTGGTTATGTCGTTGAACAATTTGCTTCCTGTTTTTGAAAAACTTGCTACTATTTTTAGAATATTCGAAATAAACTAGTTACTTCAGAATAAACATGTTGTTAAGTTTTATTTTATTTTATTTTTTTTTGTCTCGGCCTCGGCCTCGGCCCGTGGCCGAGGCATGCGTCTCGGCCAATTGGCCGAGGCATGCGCCTCGGCCACCTCGGCCACTTGGTTTTTTTTTTTTTTTTTTTATTATTTTTTATTTTTTTAACGTGGGCGGACCACGAGCACGAGATATTACTTCGAAAATTTTTTGTAAAAGATGATAATGAGCTTGTTTTATTAAGTAACATGGATGGACCATGAAAGTAAGATATTATTTCCCAGGACTTTTAGTGTGTAAAGCGGACGGACCGCGATTGCCAAGCACTAATTCTAATGATTGCTACTACAAGGTTTTTAAGGAAAGTATTTGATCAAATGTTCCGAGTTCCATACCTGATCGATCATTCTTCCCCCTGTAGTTCTTAACTTGTACGTCCCTGGACGAACGACTTCCTCCACGACGTAAGGCCCCTCCCACTTTTTTGCGAATTTTCCCCCTTCAAGGGGTTGGCTGGCTTCCCTTCTTCGCAGCACAAGGTCGCCGACTTGGAAGTAACGGGGTCGGACTTTTGCATCGTGGTAGGACTTTAGTTGACGACCATAGTTCTCCATCTTGCAGAATGCCGCCTCTCTCTTTTCATCCAAGAAGTTCAGATCCACCCTTTGGTGGAGTTCATTTTGTTCTGACTCGAATTCCTCCACCCTTTTACTAGGTATGATTACTTCCACTGGGGCCCGAGCTTCAAATCCATAGGCGAGTGCGAACAGGGTTTCTCCGTTGGCCCTTCTTGGTGTCGTGCGATAGGCCCAGAGGATGTCATCGAGTTCCTCCACCCAGGCTCCGCCGGCTACTTCTAGCTTTTTCTTGATGCCGTCGAGGATGGTTCTATTCGCATTCTCCACTTGCCCATTTGCCTGAGGATAAGATACCGCTACCCGGCTATGCTTAACGCCCCATCCTGCTAAGAATTCTGAAAATTCTCCTGCCTCGAACTGATGACCATTGTCTGTGATTACCTGGAGGGGGATACCGAAACGATACAGGATGTTTTTCTCGACAAACCTTTTGCACCTTGCTGCAGTGATGCTCGCTAGGGGCTCGGTCTCCACCCATTTCGTGAAATAGTCAATGGCCACGATGATGTACTTTCTGCTTCCAGTCCCCGTGGGAAGGGCCCCTACCAGGTCAATTCCCCATCTTGAAAAAGGAATCGTGGTGCTTACCAGGGTGTAGTTCGTCGCAGGTCGACCCGGCAGTGCATGGAATTGTTGGCACTTGGGACATCGCTTTGTATATTCGGCGCAATCCCTCAGCATTTTGGGCCAAAAATACCCTTGTAGCATGATGCGGCGCGCAATGGTGTACGCCCCTTGGTGCGCGGAGCATACTCCCTCGTGGACTTCTTTTATCACCAACTTCGCTTCATCTGGATATAGACACCTCAGTAACGTGCCGTTGTAGGAGCGTTTGTACAACTTATCGCCCGAGACAACGTAGCTAGGTGCCCGTAACTTCGTTACCTTGGCGTCTGCCTTGTCTTGCGGTAGAGTGCCATCTGGCTTGTATCGCTTGATATGATCAATCCAACATGGCTCCCTAGTCTGCACAGGAAAGACCCACGAGACGTCGATACTTGAAGTCTCGAGGTCTTCTAGTCGAGCGATCTTCCTAATGTGGCTGGGGACTCCGGTACTTAGCTTTGAGAGCATGTCGGCGTCGGCGTTCTGCTCTCTCGGTACCTGGTGTATCTCATATCCCTCGAACTCGCGCAAGGTTCTCAATACCGCGTCTCTGTATTTCTGCATACTTCCTTCGTTGGCTTCATACTCCCCGGACACCTGGCTGAAAACCAGCTTGGAGTCGCATCGAATTCGGACCTTTTCAGCTCGTAGTCCCGCCGCCAATCGCAGTCCATTGAGGAGGGCCTCGTACTCCGCCTCATTGTTAGACAACTTGAAGTGGAATCGGATGGCATAGTAGGCGCGGAATCCCTCCGGAGTGACGAGCACCACGCCGCCGCCGCAGCCTTTGCTGTTGGAAGAGCCGTCTGTGGACAAAGTCCACCACCCTCCATCTTCAGTTTCTACTTGATCCGTTACTTCCCAAGCTGTGCACTCCACTATAAAGTCTGCAAGAGCTTGGCCTTTGATGGCGGGCCTCGGTTTAAAATCTATGTCAAACTGACTGAGGTGCATGGCCCACCGTGCCATCCTGGCGGAGCTGTTAGTATTCCGTAGGAAGCTTCCCAACGGCTGATGTGAGAGTACGTGGATGGGGTGAGCTTGGAAGTAGTGAGCTAACCTTTTTGATGAAGTGACTATGGCAAATACTGTTTTCTCCAACACACTGTACCGGAGCTCCGCGTCGTGAAGGGCTTTGCTTACGTAGTAGATGGGACGCTGAGTCCCACCTTCTTCTTTGACCAGCACGGAGCTGATCGCACCCTGTGATACGCCCAAGTACAGGATTAGGGTTTCACCTGCCTCTGGCTTTGCTAGCAGGGGCGGGGACAACAAGTATTTTTTTCAACTCTTCGAAGGCCTTCTGACAGTCCGGCGTCCACTCGAACCCTTTGCTCTTTTTCAAGATTTGGAAGAAGGGGAGGGAACGTTCAGCCGATTTCGATAGAAAATGGCCTAAGGCCGCCAGACACCCGTTGAGTCTCTGGACTTCCTTTATGGACCGCGGAGGCTCCATGTCAAGGATAGTCCTTACTTTTTCTGGATTCGGCTCAATGCCGTTCCTGGTGACCATGAAGCACAAAAATTTTCCCCCATTAACGGCGAAGGTGCATTTTTTTGGGTTCAAGTGCAAATTAAATTTTTTCATAATGGAAAATACCTCGCTGAGATCCTCGGCATGGGAAGTGGCCTTGCGAATTTTGACGATCATGTCGTCCACGTACGCTTCCATGTTTCGTCCCAGTACGGACTTGAACAGCTTTGCCACCATGCGAGTGTATGTGGCCCCGGCATTCTTCAATCCGAACGGCATGACCAAGTAGCAGAATATCCCCTCGAGAGTGGTGAAGGCGGTCTTCTCTGCGTCCTCCTCATTCATGGATATCTGATGGTACCCACGGAAGGCGTCCGTGAAGCTCATGAGTTCACATCCTGCCGTCTCATCCACCAATTGATCTATATTGGGTATTGGAAAACGGTCCATAGGGCATGCCCTATTGAGGTCCGTGTAGTCCATGCACATCCTCCATGTCGATCCTTTGGGAGCTAAGACTACGTTGCTCAGCCACTGTGGGTAGTAAATTTCCTTGATGTGCCCTACGTTGAGTAATGCGGTCACCTCCTTTTTCACGAACTCTCTTCGTTCTGCCGACATATACCTTTTTCGCTGATGCACTGGTTTTCCGCTGGGGTCGACTGCGAGCCTGTGGGTTATGATCCTTCGATCTATGCCCGGCATGTCCTCAGGCCCCCATGCGAACACCGTGTGAAAACGGCGAATTACATCCACTATTTGGGCCCTTAGCTCTGGGCTTAAGCCTGTGCCGATCTTCACCACTCGGTCTGGTCTGGAGGGATCGAATACTATATCTTCTGTCTCTGACACGGGCTCGGCGCGGGGCCAGGCCTCTTCTTCTTTGAAAATTTTCTCCGCGATCGTGTGGACCTGTAAGTCCTTGCTGCCAATCTTCTTGCATGCCTTCACGTAGCAACTGCGGGCTGCCCGTCGGTCACCTCTGACGACTCCTATCCCATTCGGAGTGGGGAACTTCATGCACAAGTGTTCCACTGATATTATGGCCTTGAGGTCCTCTAGTGCTGGCCTCCCCAGTATGATGTTGTGCGCACAAGTGAGCCTTACCACGATGAACTCCATGTCCATCTTGCGAATGTTGGGGCTCGTGCCTATCTCCACGGGCAGGGTCACCGACCCTTCTGTTTCCACGGAATCCCCAGTAAACCCAGACAATGGAGTTCATACCTCTTTGAGCTGGCCTCTAGGTAGCCCCAACTTGGTGAAGGCGTCGTAGTACATCACGTTAACCGAGCTTCCCGTGTCGACCAAGATGCGATGTACGATCATATCATTAATGTCCATCTTAATCACTAGTGCGTCGCGATGGGGTAAGGGGCCCTCGGGAAGGTCCTTGTCAGAGAAAGTGATGGCCTCCCGCCTCTGCTTCTTCCCTTTTGGAAGACTCACCACTTCTCCCACGTACAGCTGCCTGCTCCACTTCCTCCTCTCTGTGGGTGTGTCGCCGCCAGCTGGTCCACCATAGATGAAATGTATAGTGTGTTTCTTTTGTCGTCTGGGCGCCATCTCGGTTCCCTTCTCGCTATCATCCTGCTCCGATATCTGGTCGTGGTCTCTTTTCTTGGCGTTCGAGGTGGATGGCTCGGCGCCATCCTCCTTCCTCCAAACATTTCTTGGTGGATTTTTTGATGGGTCGCGCTGCGGCTGTTGCTGCTGCTTGGATCGCTTGACAAAATGCCGAAAGTAGCCCTGCTGGATGAGTTCTTCTATTTGTCTCTTTAGCACGTTACATTCGTCCGTGTCGTGCCCGGGTTGCCTATGGAACCTGCAGTACTTTGCTTGGTCTCCTTTTGGGGAGACTTTCATGCATTCCGGTGGGAACTCGACTATTCCCATCTCCTCAGCCTGTTTTAGGATGACGCTGACGGGATGGGTAAGCGGAGTTAGGTTACGCAAGGGAACCAGGCGAGGCCGTTCATGGTCCCGGCCTTTCCCTGCGGCCGGACCAACTTTCCCAGGTTTCCCATTCTTCCTGCCGTCCTCCTCATCTTTTTTCTTCCTGTCGACGTCCTCTGCTTCGGCATAGCGGCTAGCCGTCCTCATCAAATCTTCGTACGAACGGGGGTGGTGGGCGTTCAGCTGCTTGTGAAAATACCCTGATCTCAAGGCGTGGATGAATATCGGGATCGCCGCCTTGGAGTCGAAATCGTAGACATTATTGACTTCCTTTTTCCACTTGATCAGGAAGTCTTTGAGGCTCTCGCCTCTATCTTGCTTTACCACACAGAGGTGGGAGAACGGTTTTTTACGTTGTATGCTACCTGAGAAGTACGTCAGGAAGCTTTTGGACAACTCTCCAAAGTTTTGGATTGACCCGTCTGGGATGGTGTTGAACCAATCTTGGGCCGTTCCATCCAGGGTGGACAAGAATGCTCGGCACATGATGGCGTCCCCTGCCCCAATCATTACCATAGTAGCCTTGTACCTAGTCATGTGGACACGTGGGTCAGTGGCTCCCGTGTACGCCTTGATGGCGGGTAACCTGAAGTCCCTCGGCAGAGGTACGTCCATGATGCTTGGGGAGAACGGTGTTGCCATTCGTACCTCGGGTTTCGGCGACTGCTCCTGTGCCTCTACCCTCTTGCTAGCTCCTCGATCCTTCTCTGCAGCCTTTCGACTAAGGCCGACTCGTTAGGGTGCCGGTGCGGGGCCGGCTGCCGCTCCTCCATGTGCGGGGCTAGTTCATCGGCGCGCCGTCCATCTGAGTGTCGACGCGGAGCTGGTTCCTCGATGTTTCGTCCCTCCAGGTGTCGGTGTGGAACCCGCTCACCAATGCGTCGCTCGCCCGCTGAGTGCCGACGCGGAGCCGGCTCATCGACGCGTCGCTCCGCCGAGTGCCGACGCGGGGCCGGTTCATCGAAGCGTCGCTCATCCGAGTGTCGACGCGGGGCCGACTCATCACCGTGCCGGCGCGGGGCCGGCCCACGAGACTCGCCCATCCTTTCTGAGGGCAATCGTTCCGCTTCTCTTTCCTCGTGTCGATGAGGGCCTCTAGCGGAAGACCCCTCGGTACGCGATTCCGGCCTTTGCCGGGCGGGCGCCCTGTGTCCCAACCGTTCTAGGGCAGAGCGGGAGGGCCTAGGTTGCCGTCCGGCCGGTCCGCTTCTTTGGGTGCCCTCTCCCGGGCCCCCGGTCCTAGTGCGACGCCCTGTGTCTCTCGCGGCACGGGTCGCGTCCTGGGCACCCACTCTTCGTAGGGATTCTACCTCTATTTCCTTAGGCCGCGGCGGGGGCTCTTGGCCTTGTTGTCCCACCGCCACTTGGTTTAGTGCCGCCGCTACTGCTTGCTGAATAGTTGCCTGGAGGTTCATGACTGGGTTCGCCCCTCCATTGTGGAGTTGGTCTCGGAGGTCCCCTCCATTGTTAAGTTGATCACGAAGGTCCCCGGGCCTCCCGTTGTTGAGGTGTTCTCGGAGGTCCCCTCCGCGATTGTTGATGAGTAGGTCACGGAGGTCGCCTGAGGCGTTGCCATTGTTCGCATTGCCATTGTTCACGTTGCGAGAACCGTGGGAGCTGCGGGACGCCATTCTTTTAAGCTTGCTGTTGAAAGAGGAATGAGTTTTTGTCGTAGCCTGCTTGAGTATTGGACTCAGGCTCTCAATGAAAGCACCAATGACGGTAATAATGTTACCGGAAATATAATATAAGAGTAACGAATAAGAAAGTAACAATAGTTGTATTGCCTTTTGTCTCAGTATAGAAAGTACAGTGTGTCTATTGCTAGCTGAGGGGAGCCCCATTTATACTTAGAGTCCTAACGGTAACAACATGGGATATAAATGGGGAGCCTAGCCTTTAACTCTCTCTCATCAATGGGGACTTCTATCCTGGGTTCAATGGTAGTAAAGTGGCACCTGTTGGAATTCCTGACCGTTGGAGTTCTGCCCGTTGGGTTCCCATGTGATGCTGAGTCAATGCCCATTTGTGATCCGGGTCGGGTGTCAGCCCTATTATCCTGTCATACATATATATATATATATATATATATATATATATATATATATATATATACATATATATATATATACATATATATATATACATATATATATATATATATATATATATATATATATATATATATGTGTGTGTGTGTGTGTGTGTGTGTGTATCTAGCTTTAAAAACCAGGAATAGACTCGACAAATAGAGATAAGCATATTCAACAGTTATAATCAAGCATATATCCTAGGGTCACAGATTCACTTCACGTCGTTCATATCATCATTCAATTCATATCTTATCACATAAGCACACTTTGGTGGCGCCACAGGACCAATCGCATGCCCATACATGAGGGTTAGCGCATATAGCGCTAACGCGGCACCGTAGCACCCTGCCTCGTATCGTAACACGAAGGGGTCGATCGCAACCGACCGATGAACCGCAGCTCATCAGAACGTTTCATCGCAACCAAACAGTGGACCGCAGCCCAAAAGTGAACCTCTGACCACAGCCAGGAATATGAACCGCAGCTCATGTAAAACGTTTGATCGCAACCAAACGGTGGACCGTAGCCCAAAAGTGTATTTCTGACCGCAGCCAGCTTCAGAACCGCAGCTCAGGTATAACCAATTTGATCGCAACCAAATTGGTGTATCATGCACACATAACACATAGCAAGCACATGCAACCCATATTAACACATTGGGAAAGGGGAGAAAACATATAATGAAACCTATGCGTGGTCATCCACATATTATGAAGAATCCTAGGGGGTTCGTACTTCTTTCATCTAGGCCAACGGGATATCAATTCAACTACCATGCGATACACAAGACTCTTTTATCCTACGAACGGTACCGGAAATATCAAACTAGACTTAGGCACGATAAATGGAGTCCGTTGGGACACCACGAGGGTCGGGGAAACATCAAACGGGGGAAGCCACCATCCCGAAGTGGGAAAATCAGCGGGTTGCCGGCGGGTGGAGGACCACCCGCCGGCTGCGAGAAACCGGGCAGCGGGAGCCCGGCGGGCAATCGCCTGCCCGCCGACTGCCCGCTGCCGACGACGCCCAAATGGGGCAGCGGGTAGGTGGCGGGTTCCCCTACCCCCCCACTGACTCTTTTTCAATTCTTGGGTCCCGGGATCTTTCGTGGAACCCGAAACCGTGTTTCTACACTTTTAAATACAAACGACGATACCACGTAGTCAAATAAGGGATCAAAACCAAGAATCATATTGAACATATCCTAGCATGACTTCTAAACATAATTGACACCCGAACATGCGAAATCCAACCCAAATATATACCAAGAACATCACAATATGAAATTCCCAATTTAACCTAGGGCTCTAATCCCATTCAAATCATCAAGATCATAGTTCATCTTTAATATCAAGATTTATCAAGAACATCACACAATCATCAAGATCCTCTTATCATCATCAAGATCACACATAAAATCGTCTCATCAATCATCAAGATCATATCATAATTATCATAGAAGATTTCATCAAGACACAAGCATATAGAAGGAGCCAAGGAAGAAGATTATAGCAAGGAAAATAGGTCTTGTTGAGACATGGGTTACCTCTTAGCCTTAACTAGATTCCTTGGCTATTAAGGCTCTTTTCTCTAAGATCTCTTCTTCTTGATTCCTCCTACGTTTGGTGGTGGGGGATTCTTGGGAATTCTTGTGTGGTGATATTTATTATGGTGTGGATTCTAGGTGCCTCCTATGCCCCTATTTATATATCCAAGAGTCCTAATTAGGGTCTGAATGGTATGGGTTTGCTAATTCTATTTCTTATAGGACTAAGGGGTTGGTCTTAGGGATAAGGGTCCATGGATTATGGTGGATTCTTCCTAATTGATTAATGGAATTTAATTCTCTTTTTAGGGTAAATAAATAAATAATTAATTGGTTTAGAGGCCGTAACACGGGGTGTTGCACTCTTCCCCCCTTAACGGGAAGCTTCGTCCCCGAAGCTTTGGTTTGCGGAGTTGACCTCTTCCCTTATACATTACTTTCGCCTTGGTTACCTTGTGTGAAGAGTTCAGGGTAGCGTTCCCTCATGGCGTCTTTAAGTTCCCATGTTGCCTCTTCGGTCCCATGGTTGGTCCAGAGGATTTTTACCATTTCTATGGTTCGCTGGCGAGTGGCCCTTGTCTTGGTGTCCAGGATCTTTACGGGTTTCTCTTCGTAGGTTAGTGCGTCGTCCAGGTCCAGGGCCTCGGGTTGTAGTACGTGACTCGGATCGTGTATATATTTCTTTAGTTGGGATATGTGGAATACGTTGTGTACCCGCTCCAGTTCGGCGGGTAGGGCGAGGCGGTAGGCTAGGTCCCCGACTTTTTCTATGATTTCGTAGGGACCAATGAACCGGGGACTGAGTTTCCCCTTTCTTCTGAAACTCATCACCTCTTGTTTGGGTGAGATTCTTAGCCAAACCTTTTCCCCCGTGGAGAACTCGGCTTGCTTCCTCCCCAGGTCGGCGTAGGATTTTTGGCAATCCTGGGCGGCCTTCATTCTTTCCTGTATGTGTTTGACTTTAGTTATGGTGTCTTGTAGGTATTGGGGTCTCAGTGCCACTGGGCTGACCATGTCTTCCCAGCACAAGGGTGTTCTGCATTTTTGACGGTATAGTGCTTCGTAGGGAGCCATGCGGATGCTTGCGTGATAGCTGTTGTTGTAAGAGAATTCGATGAGGTCTAGGTGTTCTTCCCATGTCCCCTGGAAGTCTAACATGTAGGCTCTTAGCATGTCTTCGAGAGTTTGAATGGTTCTCTCGGTTTAACCGTCGATAGTGGGGTGGAAGGCAGTGCTCAAGTTTAGCCGTGTCACCATGGCCGTTTGTAGAGATTTCCAGAATTGTGAGAGGAACCTGGGATCCTTATCGGACACAATGTTTCGGGGGACTCCGTGGTATTTCACTACTCAGTTTAGGTAGGCCTTGGCTAGTTGTGTCATTGTCCATGTTTCTTTCATGGCAATGAACCGTGCTGTCTTGGTTAGCCGGTCCACTATTACCTAGATTTTATCCCTACTTGTTGGTGTTGTGGGTAATCCTCCTACGAAATCCATGGATATGGAGTCCCATTTTCCTTGTGGTATCTCGAGGGGCTGTACGAGTCCTTTGGGCTTGCATCGTTCGGCTTTTACCCTTTTACAGTTCAGACATTTGCTCACGAAGTCTGCGATTTCCGTCTTCATGTGGGGCCACCAAAACATCTTTTTCACGTCTTGGTATAATTTATCGCCTCCGGGGTGCACCGAGTATGGTGACCTGTGCCCTTCTTCCAAGATTTGTTGTTTTAGGTGGGGGTGTGTCGTGGGTATGAACCATCTCCCTTGATAGCGGAGGCTACCATCTTCAAATAATTTGAATGGTCCGTCCTTTCCCTGAGTCAGGTCGAGCCGTATTTTATCTAGCTCCGGGTCCTATTGCTGCCCGGCTTTGATTTCCTCGAGTAGTGTGGGTATGATTATGACATTGAATAGGTGGATTTCCGAATTTGTTTGTTCTTGCTCTACTATCTAAATCCAACCTTTGGAAGTCCTTGCATAACTCGTCTGACAGGACCCAGGTGGTGTTGAGGGAGTGGTTAGTTTTTTGGCTTAGGGCGTCTACCACGACGTTAGCCTTCCCCTCGTGGTATTAAATATCTAGGTCATAATCCTTTATGAGTTCTAACCATCTTCGTTGTCGCATGTTTAGATCTTTTTGAGTGAAGATGTACTTCAGGCTTTTATGGTCTGTGTAGATTTTGCATTGTACTCCGTATAGGTAATGCCTCCAAATTTTTAGGGCGAACACGATGACGGCTAGCTCAAGGTCGTGTGTGGGGTAGTTTTTGGTGAGCTGTCGTAGGCTCCCAAATTAAAACCTTACAAACGTAGTAGCGGGAGTAAGGATCGATCCCACGAGGAGTAACTAGTTTAACTTTTGTGCTCAAGGAAATAATGGGGGGTTTGGAATATATCGAGAATAAATATTAAATAAAATAGAAATTAAATAAACAAGAAATTTAATCGAACGAATAGAGCAATGAAAATAATATATCGAAAACACTTATAATAGGAGACCTTGGTTAGTAAAGATCCACCACCGAAATTCAACACTGATCATTGATTAATAAAGTAATTAATATGCAATTGAATATTTGTCGTGAAATTATTTCATTTCTGTTTTCCCTTAGTTGTATGTAAATAAAGCACAAGCGGTTTAATTACCCCTAACTACTAAATAACCTAAGACAAGCGCTATAGATTTAATTTAATAGCAGCAATAGGAACTAAGAAAACCGACAAACTAAATAACACAAGCACAAGCGGTTGCATTTAATTTAGGAAAATATTCTACCCGAGTCCAATTATCACTAAGCCGTCAATAATTAACCCAGTTGCTACTGAATATTAGAGTAATTTGTAGCACAACATTATCTAATATAGCAAATAATTATATCAAATAAATAACTAGTAGGTCTCCCTAGCAATTAAATGACACAATTATTTCAAATAACTTAGAAGAATATTTAATACTCAAATGCATAAAAAATATATAATAAAAATAAATAAATAACCTTACAGCGTTATGAACTCCGGGGCTTCAATTCACTAAACCAAACAAGAAATTAGCCGCGAATGGGCATTGATAACAACCTTAAAGAATATTCGAGAGGGGAAGAATGAACATTTTACAATAGGAAACTTCTACTATTTATAGCATTCTAAAAATAGGCCAAATGAATTTCAACCATCCATTTTAGCCTTACGTCCGAGTCTTCCGAGAATGCCGCCGGAATTGTTCCAAATTTGACGAAGTAGTGCGCTACATGGTCTGTACATAAGAGAAGAAAGAATTGTAAAATATAATAATGCTTCATTCTTTGGACTTTATTTAATTAAAAGGCTCAACCTTAGTCATTAGAATATTGTTTATTTAATCAATCCAAATTTAATATCCAAATTGGACCCATTTACTACTTATAAATATAATAAATATAAACTAATCTTAATTAGCTTTTTAAGTAAATGAATACAAAATAGATTATAAATCATTATATTAAATAAAAATTAAATTAAATTAAATAATATAAATTAATAACTATAGCGCACTTATATAATAATAATATTAATCAAATTATTAACTAAATATTATTGTAAAGCACTTATTTAACTAATTAATAATTAAATTCTAAAAATGAAATAATTATTATATAATTATAAATAATTAATGCAAGATTATTATAAAGATGTACCTAAAATATGAGTGTAAAATATGCCCGTCAAATTCCCCCACACTAAAACGTTTGCTTGTCCCCAAGCAAAAATATTATTTGCGAAGTAAATTAAAATGAAATTCCCAAAACTCATAACATATCATGAACAACAATCTGAAGCACCCTGCAATTAATAAGTTAGCACCCTGTTTGAAAATGGAGAAAACTAAATAAGTAAGCCCTCACAGGAATGTCACTCATCACTCAAGTGTTTGATGGGTATAAATTTCACTCAAGTTCATTCCTATAAAATTGCTCTACCATAGGCTTGCATATCTTCTCAATCACCACTACAAGAGTCATGCATGACACAAATCATAAGGACTTTTCACAGGTTGTAATGGGGCTAGGGTTAAGGTAGGAAATATTTAGGAAAGTAGCTCAAATATAACTTCCAAACTAGAGGAGCAAAATATAAGCAAATAATCCAAGATACTTGCTCAACACCCTCAATTTTTCACTCAAAGCATTTCCTATTGAGGCTCCAATATGACTATCATTCTCAAAAGTATAGAATGCTTCCTCAATATTACCAGAATTTCCCCTTACTTCATTTATTTAGAAGTAACTTCAACTCAAAATCAATTGCTGATTCTTTCTCATTTATTTCAGCAATATTTTTCTTTTTCAAACATATATTCTCCATTTTTCCCTTTTCATTTTTTAAATTTTTCATGCCTTTTTTTTTTTTTTTTTTTTTTTTTTTTTTTTTTTTTGAATCGAGAACTGCTTCATCTTTTCTTTTCCATAGAAGACCAACGACATATTGGCAACGAAGATACAACTCACCTCACTCTCAATCATATTAATAAGAGTAAGTGATCTCCCCCACACTAATCCTTCCCAACCTCACGTAGATTACAAAAATAATCCAAAATTTGCTCCACTAGTTATTCAGCTGGGTGAAGGCATTATTTTAGATATAAAAGGCTTGTGATGTGGTTCAAAATAAAGAAAGGAATGGCCATAAAGCTCAAAGTGGTTAACAATGGGAAATAAATCATAGGACAAACCGATTATTTGGCTAGTGAGGCTCAAAATCAAATAATGGCCTTAATCACATTTGAATCATGCATGGTCTAATTAGCTTTAAAAGAGAATCAAGGCAAGTTCTAGAGAAACAAAATTATGGAAGAAATCACACAATAGGAAGAAAATAAGACCGAAGTGTCAGTCAATGGCTCAAAATGCTCACAGGTTTATTGCTTACTTAATCTAGCCACTACATATCGAACAGGAAATGCTAACAGACTAATCACAATCTGCCAAACTATTTACTCAATCATGTTATGAATTTCAAGAAAGGAAATATAGTAATTTAAAAAAAAAAAAAAAACTATTTTTCTTTTTGACATACACAAACAAATAATAAAAATAAATCCCCTCCCCCACACTTATTACCAACATTGTCCCCAATGTTGAATAAAAATGCACAGAAAAAGGTTATTAGATGTAACATAAAGATTAAGAAAAAAGAGAATAGAATAAACTCCCCTTCTAGTTGTTCATATTATTCAAAATAGCTGGGATCTTCAAGAAGTATGTCGGCAATATATTCAACTTGAGCCCCTTCATGGTAAGGTTTAAGCCGATGGCCATTAACCTTGAATATCTTTGAAGTCTGTAAACTTTGAATCTCTATCGCCCCATGAGGAAAAATATTATTGATAATAAATGGACCAACCCAACGAGAACGTAACTTACCTGGGAATAGTCGAAGACGTGACTGGAAGAGTAGGACTTTTTGCCCAATTGAAAATTCCTTTCTCAAAAGCATCTTGTCATGGAATGCTTTTGTCTTTTCTTTGTATATTCTTGAATTCTCGTAGGCCTCATTGCGAATCTCCTCCAACTCAGAAAGTTGCAACTTCCGGTGTAGGCCACTTTCATCTATGTTCATATTAAAGCTCTTGACAGCCCAATAGGCTCTGTGCTCCAACTCAACGGGAAGGTGACAAGCTTTCCCAAACACAATGCGATAAGGGGACATACCAATAGGTGTTTTGTATGCGGTTCTATACGCCCACAATGCATCATCTAATCGCAAACTCCAATCCTTTCTGTTTGGGTTGACTGTTTTCTCAAGGATTGACTTCATCTCTCGGTTGGACACCTCTGCCTGCCCATTAGTCTGTGGGTGGTAGGCAGTTGACACCTTATGGGTGACATGGTACTTCTTAAGCAATGCTTCGATGGTGCGATTACAAAAGTGAGTACCCTGATCACTTATTATAGCTCGTGGAATGCCAAACCTGGAAAAGATGTTAGATTTGATAAAATCTGCAACAGCTTTAGAGTCATCAGTCCTGGTAGCTCTAGCTTCTACCCACTTCGAAACATAATCAACAACAAGTAAAATATAGACAAAACCAAAAGAGGCAGGAAATGGGCCCATAAAATCAATACCCCAAACATCAAAGACCTCACAAAATAGGACCGGAGTTTGTGGCATTTCATTTCTCCGGGATAAATTACCTGACTTTTGGCAAGCATCACAACACTTGCAAAATGAGTATGAATTTTTAAATAAAGTTGGCCAATAAAACCCAGACTCCAACACTTTCCTTGCTGTTCTCTTAGCACCAAAGTGGCCGCCACAAGCATAAGAATGACAAAAGGCAAGGATTGAGGCAATTTCTGTATCAGGTACACACCGCCTTACCACTTGGTCAGCACAATGTTTCCAGAGGTACGGTTCATCCCATACATAGTACTTGGCATTACTCCTGATTTTATATTTTTGGGCTATAGATGAATTATGAGGAAACTTGTTGGCAACCAAAAAGTTGACTAAGTTAGCATACCAAGGTAAAACCACAGTCACAGCCAATAAGTGCTCATCAGGGAATGCTTCTTGCAGCGGAGGTTCAGGTTCAATGTGTACTAACCGACTCAAATGGTCGGCCACAAGATTCTCTGACCCCTTCTTATCTTTGATCTCCACATCAAACTCACTTAAGAGGAGTATCCATCTTATCAATCTTGGTTTGGCTTCCTGCTTTTTCATCAAGTAGCGAAGAGCTGCATGGTCAGAATAAACTATAACTTTGGTGCCTAGCAAATAGGGCCTAAATTTTTCTAAAGCAAAAACAATGGCTAAAAGTTCTTTTTCTGTAGTAGAATAGTTTTTCTGAGCATCATTTAAAGTCCTAGAAGCATAATAAATAACATGGGACGATTTCCCGATCCTTTGGCCCAACACAGCCCCTACTGCGTAATCACTTGCATCACACATAATCTCAAATGGGTAGTTCCAGTTAGGTGGCTGAATGATCGGCGCAGACGTCAACAACTCCTTCAATTCGTCAAATGCTCCCTTACACTCTTTGTCAAACTCAAAGGATGTCTCTTTCTGCAGCAGTTTGCACAAAGGTAGGGCTAGTTTTGAGAAGTCTTTGATAAACCTTCGATAAAAACCTGCATGTCCAAGAAAAGAGCGGACTTCCCGCACACTAGTGGGATACGGCAGAGATTCTATAATGTCAACTTTGGCTTTATCAACCTCAATCCCACTAGATGAAATAACATGCCCCAAAACATTACCTTGATCAACCATAAAATGACACTTTTCAGAATTTAACACAAGATTACTCTCTATGCATCTTTTCAAAATAAGTGAAAGGTTATGTAAGCAGGAGTCAAAAGAGTCGCCATAAACTGTAAAATCATCCATGAAAACTTCAATCATATGCCCAACATAATCAGAAAATATGCTAACCATACACCTCTGAAAGGTACCCGGGGCATTACAGAGGCCAAACGGCATGCGCCGATATGCAAAAGTGCCGAAGGGACATGTAAAAGTCGTCTTTTCCTGGTCTTCCGGAGCGATTGCAATCTGGAAATAACTTGAATAACCATCAAGAAAACAAAAATAAGAGCGACCGGCTAACCTTTCTAGCATTTGGTCAATGAACGGTAAAGGGAAGTGATCTTTTCTTGTAATAGCATTCAACTTCCTATAGTCTATACAGACTCGCCACCCATTTTGAATACGAGTGGGGACAAGTTCATCATTTTGGTTTCTGACAACTGTAATCCCTGTTTTCTTAGGAACCACTTGAGTTGGGCTAACCCATTTGCTGTCTGAAATAGGATAGATTATCCCAGCTCCAAGGAGTTTGAGGACATCTTCCTTGACTACTTCCATCATGGGCGGGTTAAGCCTTCTTTGTGGTTGAAGAGATGGCTTTGCTTCTTCCTCTAGAAGAATTCGGTGCATGCAAGTGGATGGACTTATCCCTTTGATATCTGCAATTGTCCACCCAATGGCAGATTTGTGTTCTTTTAGCACTTGGACAAGTTTTTCCTCTTCTATTGCAGAGAGTTTAGTTGAAATTATGACTGGCAATGTTTTATTTTCTCCTAAGAAAGCATATTTAAGATGGTTGGGAAGAGGCTTCAACTCAGGGATAGGTGCCTGCACGACAGATGGTAACAATTTTTTGATAGAGACAGGTAAAGCCATATAAGAAACATTATTTTGTTGGTGCAATTTGGGACAATGATTCAATGATGCAATAACTTCATGTAAATTGGCACTCAGAGAAAACTCATTATTTCTTTTTTCAAGGTGTTCACAAATAACAACTTCTAATTTATCTTCACCATGAAATTCAAAAACTTCTTCAACCAATGAATCAATAATATCAACAGAATAAGCAGAGTTATCACCCCCAAGGTATTTCATAGCATCATAAATATTGAATGTAACAACATTACCATCAAATTCCATAGTAAGTGTACCACTGTGAATATCAATTTTTATTTTTGCAGTTTTTAAAAATGGTCTTCCTAACAGAATAGGTGCAGAATGATCATTATTTTCCATATCTAGCACATAGAAATCAGTAGGGAAGATTAAATTATTAACTTGCAACAATACATCTTCAATTACTCCCTTGGGGTATGCATTAGACCTATCAGCCAACTGGATAATTACACTAGTTTCATTCAACGGTCCAAGTTTTAAAGAAGCATACACTGAATATGGCATAACATTAATAGATGCTCCTAAGTCTAGCATGGCTTTCTCAAGTTTAGTATCGCCTATCATACAAGGAATAGTAAACATACCTGGATCCTTGCATTTTTCAGGAAGCTTGCTTTGAATCACAGCAGAAACATTCTTACCCATTGGCACTTTCTCACCCTTTTTTGACTTTTGTGTCCTTTTTGTTGTACACAACTCCTTTAAGAATTTAGCATATCTAGGAACTTGTTTTATTGCATCAAGTAATGGAATATTCACTTCACAATTTTTGAAAGTTTCATATAACTCTTCATCTTTCGTTCCTTTTATAGATTCTGACAAAGCTTGAGGGAATGGGGGAACTGGTTCATAATTAGAAAGATTGGGAGACTTACCTTGAGAATTTTCATTGTTGCTAGTTCCCTCTTTTTTTTGGTTCACTAACGGAGTATCAATCGCAGGGCCTTCAATTTCCTTACCACTCCGCAACCCAATTGCACTTGCATTTTCTCCTGGATTAACCACCGTTTGAGAGGGTAGTTTGCCAGAACTCTGAGCTTCCAACTGACTTACCGTAGTTGCTAGTTGACCCATCTGTCTTTCTAAGTTTTGAATACTAGCATTTATTTCTTGAATACTAACTCTTGTCCCTTGTTGGAATAGTTGTGTTTCTTGTTGAAACTGCAAAGTGTTAGTAGCAAGAGATTTAACAATATCTTCTAGATTCATTCCAGAGCTAGAGCTTTGGACCGGCTGTTGTCTTGCAGGAAATGGTTGTCTATACTGCTGAAAATTGGAACGATTCTGAACAAACTGGTTCCCTTGTGAGTTCCCATAGCTAAGGTTTGGGTGATCCCTCCATCCAGGATTATATGTATTGGAAAACGGATCATACTTACCTTGAGGTTGTCCAGGAAAACCTCCAGCCATGTTGACTTGTTCAATAGGTTCTTCTTGAAGAGTTGGGCAGGCATCAGTTTGGTGCCCAACTACCGAGCAAATTCCACATGCTTTTACAGTTTGTATATTGCATACAGCTAATTGATGAACAAGAGTAGTTAAACCAGTAATTTTTTGTTCAAGAGCAGAAATATTTACCTCATTCACTTGCTTAGACGGTTGGGCAAGTCTCTTGCCAAACTGTTGAGAATTTGCAGCCATGTTTGCAATTAGAGTTCTCGCAGCGTCCGGTGTCTTGTCAACTAAAGCACCACCGCTTGCGGCATCAATCATGCTTCTATCCATTGGGAAGAGTCCTTCATAAATGTATTGAATGAGTAATTGATCACTGATTTGATGGTGTGGGCAGCTTGCACAAAGCTTTTTGAAACGCTCCCAATATTCATACAATGAATCTCCATTGTTTTGCCTTATACCACAGATTTCCTTTCTAATGTTGGCCGCCCTTGAAGCTGGGAAATATTTTTCAAGGAACGCTGTTTTCAGGTTATTCCATGTGGTGATGCTCCCGGAAGGTAGATAGAATAGCCAATCCTTCGCTGAATCTTTCAACGAGAAGGGAAAAGCTCTCAACTTGATTTGTTCTTTAGTAACCCCTGCGGGTTTCGTACTTGAACACACCACATGGAATTCCTTTAAGTGTTTGTGAGGATCTTCACCTGCAAGTCCATGAAAAGAAGGCAAAAGATGAATTAATCCAGACTTTAGTTCAAATTGCACATTGGCATCCAGAGCAGGGAAAATGATGCATAATGGTTGTTGATCTAGATTTGGAGCTCCAAGCTCTTTTAAAGTATGATTTTGAGCCATGGGTTCCTCTTCTAAATCAGAATTGGCGGAAGGTTGGGGATCAGTAGCCAGATCACTAAGCTCCAATTTCCTCAAAGCTTGTTTCTTCCACCTGCGTACAGTTCTTTCAATTTCTGGATCGTACGGCAAGATTTTTTTATTAGCAGATCGAGTTATAGGCATAAAAAAAGAGGAAATATATTGCAGCATTTATGTAAAAGTAACGAAAGAAAAGATTTTTTAAAATTTTTTTTCCATGGGGAAAATGAAAAACAAATAAACAAATAAAGAAATAAATAATTAAATAAACACAAAATAAGCTAGAAAATCTCCCCGGCAACGGCGCCAAAATTTGGTGAGCTGTCGTAGGCTCCCAAATTAAAACCTTACAAACGTAGTAGCGGGAGTAAGGATCGATCCCACGAGGAGTAACTAGTTTAACTTTTGTGCTCAAGGAAATAATGGGGGGTTTGGAATATATCGAGAATAAATATTAAATAAAATAGAAATTAAATAATCGAACGAATAGAGCAATGAAAATAATATATCGAAAACACTTATAATAGGAGACCTTGGTTAGTAAAGATCCACCACCGGAATTCAACACTGATCATTGATTAATAAAGTAATTAATATGCAATTGAATATTTGTAGTGAAATTATTTCATTTCTGTTTTCCCTTAGTTGTAGGTAAATAAAGCACAAGCGGTTTAATTACCCCTAACTACTAAATAACCTAAGACAAGCGCTATAGATTTAATTTAATAGCAGCAATAGGAACTAAGAAAACCGACAAACTAAATAACACAAGCACAAGCGGTTGCATTTAATTTAGGAAAATATTCTACCCGAGTCCAATTATCACTAAGCCGTCAATAATTAACCCAGTTGCTACTGAATATTAGAGTAATTTGTAGCACAACATTATCTAATATAGCAAATAATTATATCAAATAAATAACTAGTAGGCCTCCATAGCAATTAAATGACACAATTATTTCAAATAACTTAGAAGAATATTTAATACTCAAATGCATAAAAAATATATAATAAAAATAAATAAATAACCTTACAGCGTTATGAACTCCGGGGCTTCAATTCACTAAACCAAACAAGAAATTAGCCGCGAATGGGCATTGATAACAACCTTAAAGAATATTCGAGAGGGGAAGAATGAACATTTTACAATAGGAAACTTCTACTATTTATAGCATTCTAAAAATAGGCCAGATGAATTTCAACCATCCATTTTAACCTTACGTCCGAGTCTTCCGAGAATGCCGCCGGAATTGTTCCAAATTTGACGAAGTAGTGCGCTGCATGGTCTGTACATAAGAGAAGAAAGAATTGTAAAATATAATAATGCTTCATTCTTTGGACTTTATTTAATTAAAAGGCTCAACCTTAGTCATTAGAATATTGTTTATTTAATCAATCCAAATTTAATATCCAAATTGGACCCATTTACTACTTATAAATATAATAAATATAAACTAATCTTAATTAGCTTTTTAAGTAAATTAATACAAAATAGATTATAAATCATTATATTAAATAAAAATTAAATTAAGTTAAATAATATAAATTAATAACTATAGCGCACTTATATAATAATAATATTAATCAAATTATTAACTAAATATTATTGTAAAGCACTTATTTAACTAATTAATAATTAAATTCTAAAAATGAAATAATTATTATATAATTATAAATAATTAATGCAAGATTATTATAAAGATGTACCTAAAATATGAGTGTAAAATATGCCCGTCAGTTTTCTTGGTGGGTTTTGAGTTGCCTGGATGCGTATGCTATCACCTTGCCCTTTTGCATTAGTACGCATCCTAATCCCCTTTTGGAGGCGTCGCTGAAAACTTCGAATCCTTCCACTCTAGAGGGAAGGGCTAGAACGGGTGCTGTGGTTAGTCTTCCTTTCAATTCCTGAAAGGCTGAGGTGCAGTTGTCGTCCCATTGAAAGGGGGTTTCCTTCTTCATGAGCTTGGTAAGGGGTTGGGCTATCTTGGTAAAATCGGGTACGAACCTCCGATAATAGCCTGCTAACCCTAGGAAGCTTCTGACCTCTGAAAGTGATTTTGGTGTGGGCCATTCCTTGACGGCGTGGATTTTGGTTGGATCCACCCTGATCCCCTCTTTGGTTATCACGTGTCCTAGGAATGCCACGTTGTCCTTCCAAAATTCGCACTCGGAGAATTTGGCGTACAACTGGTGTTCCCTCAGGGTCTACAAGGTTGTGCGGAGGTGTTTTTCATGTTCCTCCTTATCTCGTGAGTAGACGAGGATGTCGTCGATGAACATGATGACGAAGTCATCTAGGTAGGGACGGAATACTCGGTTCATGAGGTCCATGAATATAGCGGGTGCATTGGTGAGTCCAAAGGGCATTACCGTGAATTCGTAGTGGCCGTAGCGGGTTCGAAAGGCTGTTTTCCGAATATCTGGGTCGGCCACTTTTATCTGGTGGTATCCAGACCTTAAATCGATTTTTGAGAACACCCCTGCTCCTTTGAGTTGGTCGAACAAGTCATCAATTCGGGGAAGAGGATACTTATTCTTTATTGTAACTTGGTTCAGTTCTTTGTAGTCGATGCATAGACGCATGCTTCCATCCTTCTTTTTGACGAATAGTACTGGTGCTCCCCATGGTGAGGTTCTGGGGCGTATGTATCCTTTATCTAGTAAATCCTGGAGTTGTGCTTTTAGTTCCTTCATTTCTTTTGGTGCCAACCTGTAGGGTGGTTTCGAGATTAGGGCAGTGTCAGGCACCAAGTCTATGGTGAATTCTACTTCTCTGGTTGGGGGTGCCCCGGGGATCTCGTCTGGAAAGACATCGGTGAACTCGTTTACCACCGGAATGGTCTGAGGCTCGGCAGCCTTGGTGTCGAGATCTTCGACTGAGCACAGGAAGGCTTCGTGTCCTTTGGTCAGATATTTCTTCATTTTTATCATGTTTACTAGTTTGATTTCTAGGTTCTTGTGGGTCCCGTGGTAGGATACCCGCTTGCCGTTTGGTCCCCGGAAGACCACTTTTTGTACGCCGCACAGGATTTGTGCTCGGAATTTCCTTAGCCAGTCCATGCCCAAGATTACTTGTATTCCATCCAGCCTGAATTGTATCAGGTTGCTAGGGAATTCTACCACTTTGATGGTGATCATTATATTTTTGTGCATGCTGTCACATTTTATGATATCGCCGGATGCCACCTTGACTTGCAGTTGTACTCTTGTGTTGGTGTTCAAGCCGAGTTGCGCGGCGAATTCGGCTGCTATAAATGAGTTGGTGGCTCCTGAGTCAAACAGTATGGTAGCAGGGGTGGCGTGTACGAGGAAGGTTACGGAGACTATGTTGCTATCTCCGACTCTGGCTTTGCTTATGGTAAGGATCCTTCCTTGAGTGTTTCCCGTTTTCCTTGTGGGAGCCGATGATGCGGCCCAACATAATGAAGATCCATCAAGAGTACCAATTGGGCCAATCACAAGGCCCAAGTCCAAACGATTAAGACAACTCTTCATTGGTGATATTCAAAGATGGTGGAAATCCAAGTCAAGCCCATTTGCAAAAGATGAAGAAGATTTCAAGGCTCTTTATAATTGTTTAAGTGCTGATTTTGGTGATTAAATTAGGCCCAAATCAGCCCTATTATTTTTGGTCATCATTAATTTAAATTGTTTGGCATAAAAGAGAAAACACTAGTTGTATTTAGAAAGGATTCCTTAAATCCTTTTCTAAATAAAACTCTATTTACTTGTTTTCTAGATTAGGTTTAAGACTCTTTTTTCCATTGTATTTAGAATTATAATGCTGCCCCTATACCTATAAATAGGGCACATCCATATCAGTTTCAAGGAGGCTTCAATTCAATAAAATTCTTAAGTTTTTCTTTACACTTGTGTAAGAAACCTTATGGCTAATTGTGGACTCAATTAGTGGCTAGTCGTGGACTCGACTAGCAAATTGATTCGTGGACTCGAATCAATCTTACATTCTTCAACCTTAGATTTAGGTTCGTGGACTCGTTCTTGAATCGAAGGAAACTAGATCCGACTCTAGTTGATTGAAGATTGCAACATCGAGGTACTTGAAGCTACATGGGATTCTTCTACGTCTTTGAGGATTTCTCGTGAGGTTTAAGGTATTTCAATCCATCTCTATCCTTGCATTGAGAGTAATCTTGGGACAATACTCCATCTTTATTTGAACCTTGGACTAGGTTCATATCAGCCGGTGTTATGGCTTTGTAGGGCGAGGTGGCCCTGGCAGTCTTTGGTTTTTGAAGGGGGGTCGTGTGATTTTCTTCGATTTATCTTTTGTGTCCCAGGTGTGTTTCCTGTGGGCTACTCGGTATTTGTTGTAGCTGGGATGCCTTGGCATAGGCTTCTTCGAGAGTTCTTGGTTTGCGTAGGGTTACGGCCTTCTGGCTTTCGACGTTGAGGCCCGTCATAAATTTCTCGATTTTGGTTGACTCTGTAGGTACTAGCTTGAGGAACTGTTGGTAGTATTTTGTGATTGGGGTTGCTCCTTGTTTTAGGTGGAGGAACTCTTCGTATATGGCTGCTTTTATGTGACTGAGGTAGAACCGTTCCCGTAATCGTGCTTTTAGGGCCCCCCAGTTGAATCCTGGTCTTTGCTCGCAACTAGGCTTCTCGTGGACCCACCAAAGGTCAGCTTCGTGTCTGAAGTAGAAGGAGGCTGTTTCTACTCGGTGACCTTCCGGGCACTCTACTGTTTCGAATATTGTGTCAAAAGTTCTGATCCATTCTTCGAGAATTGTGGGGTCTTCTTCCCCTGAGAAGGTAGGCGGCCGATGTTTTGAGACTTGGTGGTTGACTTCCGAGTTTCTATTTGGTGGTGGTGGTTGGAGGATTGTGTTGCTCAATGTCTGAGCAACTTGGGCCAGATGCTGCAGATTCTGAAACAAAGATTCATGCGTGGAGAGTCCTGGTGCATTTGCCTGTTTCCTTGTTGGTGCCATCCTGGGGGTTTACATGCCGATATTATTTTGCATCCTTACCTTGATGTCATGAATGTAGGGGGAGTTCTTTAAATTAAGTGTGAATTAGTGTGAGGGGAAGGTTAGGGGGCTCACAATCTCACCGCGCATCCTAAGATTCCTGAATCCTATGTTCCTAAATACCTAGAGTTCAAGCCTAATGTCCTAAAGTTTGGTCTAAAGAGTCTTATCCTATGGTCAAACTTAGGCTCTGATACCATCTGTAACACCCCAAAATTTTAAAACTTTTCAATCTTATAATATGAAAGCAATTCTATTAAATAAATCCCAAATGGAGTATTCTAAACATAAGGTCTGGGGTGTTATGCCACATCTGACCTGGAGAACATGCACAGGCTATTCTAACTAACTATCCTTTAAACATTGTCATTACATCATCAAGGCGCGCAGGCCGAAAGGAAAGACTAACTATCTAAGCCTAGGTCCTCTAGCGCGCTCCGGTAGCTAATCATCTGTGCCTGAAAGCGAAATATATCTGTTCAGCGAATGATGCTGGTAACCCACTCCAACGCGTTGAAATACAATATAAGTATGTATATATACATAGATATACGAAAACCATTTTGAAGCAGGAAGGTATATGCTTAGGAGACTCTAGCTTTAAAAACCAGGAATAGACTCGACAAATAGAGATAAGCATATTCAACAGTTATTATCAAGCATATAAAGACACTAGCATATATCCTAGGGTCACAGGTTCACTTCACATCGTTCATGAAACACCCCCCAAACAAGGCCCAATAAAAGCCCTAACACATGCAGATTAAACAACAAAACTAGCACATCGGAAGATAAAAACGGAAACTGGATAAAAAGAAATCCAACGGGGTGTTATGCCACGCCTACCAAACCCGGTAAACGCTACGGCGAACAATCTGCAAGTGTATAAAACTATCCCAAAACATCAATCTAACTACACTGGGCGCACAGGCCACAAAAACCACAAGATAAAGGTGCTAAGCTTCCAGGCTCTAGACATCGCGCTCGTCTAAACATCACCTGAAAGATACAAAGATAAACATGCGACGACGCCCAGTCAGCGATAATGCTGGTAACCCACCAATACCGTTAAGTATCATATATAGGTAGTTATAAGATAGAAAACCATTTTCGAAATGGAATACATAAGTATATAAGTTAAAAGCCAAGATCGAAAGATAACACAAGACTCATCACTCTCAAAGATAACACCGGGAACACATCCCAAACCACAAAGGTTACCACAACACGAAGGAAATACAACTCACCCATGGCAACACATGCCCTTGTGACTACACACGTCACAAGAAAGAGAAGTCACCACAATGGCTACACAAGCCCTCGCGACATCACCCATCACGAGTTGATATGCCTTCCTTATGCCCTGTTCCAACCTTATGGCTACCCCCAACCTTATACCTTCTTCCACCATTACCTCCAGGACCTCTGTACAGCCAAGTCCAGCCTTATTCCGCCAAGACCGTCGTCCCCCACCAACAACCCGCCTATAAGACCACCAATTTCATAGTACACGAGGTACCGTACACACACATGGCACACATGCCCGGATAACACATGTTATCCCCCAATCACGTGAACCTTTCTCGAAAGAACACAGCTCCATAATCACGTCACGGCCACCACGAGGACCGCTGCAATACCTTGGTGACTAGCGTCCCATACTACTAATCGTGCAATCTAGGTAAAGTCACACACGCACAACACTCACACGAGCCAAGCACGGATTACAACGAAGATATGAAACATACTCAATCAAGGAATGAGTCACCACCCAACGACAACAACATTGTATAACACAAGTTAACATCAACCACACGGAAGGTACGAACAACACACACGCTAGCATTAAGACAACAAACTAGCATGCTTAACAACAGGGAAACTCAAGGTAGTTCCGAGGAACACACAAGAAACCTCATGGTTCAACAAAGCACAATGTTGAACACTTAGAACGATTCAAGACACCAAAGAGCCTACATGGATACCTACCATATAGTTCTAGACCTACGAAACATCAAGAAGACACTCTAATAGTTCCACAAAGGAACAACGGGAAGTCAAAAGATCAAATACCGAGACAACCGAATCACGGGGAACAAATCCCACTCCAACTCCAACCATGTACCCGCGGGTGGACTCACGGGTAGTGCCCCACCCATGGTTCCGCCCGCAAGAACAATATCCCACGAGGCTGTGTACCCGCGAGTAGGCCGACGGGTGGTGCCCCTCCCGCCGTTCCGCCCGCGGGAACATACCTGTTCCACAACTAATCCCTTTGGGGATTTTCTTCTCCAACACAAATTCATGTCCAAAACATGCCAAATCTCACCAAATACAACAAAATGACTTGAACCATGGAAAATGCCAAGCAATGGCACAAAGGAACCCTAAACACAAGCTCTAGATATGCAATATCATAAGATAAATGCATAAACACTCATATTTCATAGCAAAGCACAAGTAGAATCCAAGAAATCACATATAGGTAAGCAAAATAGGTTTTGTAGAGCATGGGTTACCTCTTGTAGACCAAAAGACTTCACTTTACACCACAACAAGCTCCCCACAAAGCTTACTTCTCAAACCCACTTCAAGATCAAACCAAAAGATCATAAAGATCCTACCGTTAAGAAAAAGACAACTAAGATAGAACCAAAAAGACTAGACAAGCTTAGATCTTACCCTCCTAGATGCCCAAATAGGTGAAAGGTTAAATCTTGGAAGCAAAACTTGGAATCTTGACAAGGGTCTCAACTTGGCTTGAAGAATAAGCTACTCTTCTTTTCTAGAGAGAAAATGGAGATATTTTCTAAGGATTGTAAGGAATGAAATGAAGAAGTCTTCTAGGTTTAGGTTACAATACTAACTCTTGATGAAAAGACAAGGATACCCTTACTAAGCTTTAGAAAGTGTAAGGAACAAGGGAACTCCTCTCAAAGCACAAGGTACAACACAACTTAAAGATTGACTAGTCAAATTCTAGTCCTTGAGTATTAGAAATTAGGATTTTAGGAATCAATTCCTCAAAAGAATTAGAATTAATTACTCAATTAATTCATGGATTGAAATGTGGATTTTTGGGGTGTCACATCCTCTCCCCCTTCAAAGAAGCTTCGTCCCCGAAGCTTGGGAACGACGAATTAAAAGCGAATGGTAACAAGGAAACAAAATTGTGACAAGAAGTTCAAGAATTGTCCTTTTGGTAAAAAACTCCAAAAGTACTCACAAGGGTTCCAAAGCAAAGAAGAAGGCATTTCGAATTCATGGATTGGTCAAGAGCAAAACAAACGGATAGATTGAGCATCACAAACTCTAACCTCAACATAACCACCAACTTCTAGACAACAAACAAGAACCAAACAACTAACTCCAAACGCCAACTTACTAAGCTAGCTAAACAACAAAACAACAAGCAAAACAAACAAGCACGCAAAGCAAACAACAACCTAACACTAAGCTAACAACGGCTAAGAAGAAAACAACAAAGGAACAAGGCGAACGGAACAACCACAGCACAAGCTAGAACTCTTCACTCTCCGACTCCTCAGCATCTTCAGACTCTTCGTCTTCATCTTAGTCTCTACGGCTAGAACTAGCTTCAAACTGATCCAACCTCTGATGCACTGCGACAAACTGCGCCTTCATAAACGCGAAACCCTCGGCGATCATGCTGTTTTGCTGACGAAGCAAGGTGACAGCGCGCTCCTCATGCGCCCTGGCATCATGCCCTCTCTTCGTGCAAGCTTCACTCCTTCTCCGGTTTTCCTCACTGTCTGAATAACTTTCTTCAGCTTCGGCGGCCTCTAGTGCTTCTACTTCCTCTTCAACTTCTTCGTCACCGCCCAAGCTCTGGACTGCGAGGCTCAACTTCCCGGCAGGGATTCCAAGCTCGGCAGCTAACTCTGCCCGCTCATCAGGTGCTTTCCTTGCAACCTCTTCGAGCGTGATGTACTCACCATCAACCAACTGGAACAGATTACAACTCCGGAGTTTGGCGGCATCCAACACCATCTTTCCCACAGCCTTCGGGAGACAACCATCCACACTAACACCCTTCTTAACCAAGATCCAGCTCAGCACCATCCCATAAGGCAAACTCTTACGATTGTGATCCCGGCAAAACACCATGTGTTGAAACATCAAAGCAGACAGGTTGAACTTAACCTTGTTCTTCAGACAGAAAGCAAAGGTGCACTCCAACTTACCCAACAGGCTGCTCTTGTTGTTATTAGGCAACAAACAATCTGACACCAACATCACCAAGATCTTTTGCTCAGCAGACAACCACTTCTTTTCCGGCCTAGAGGCTTGAGTGAAACCACTCGTACGGCCTAGCAAGTAGCTCAAATAGTTGCGGTACCCCATGGTATCCGTACTAATCCAAGAATGGCCACTGTACTGAGCTACACCGGTAGCAGACAAACTCAACAACTGAGCCAACCTCTTCTCAGAAAGCACAACTTTCACACCTCTCACCTTAGAGGTGATCTCAAGCCTTTCTCCTTCCTTCGTCACAACCATGTGACGGTAAAACTCTTTCACCAAACTCGGGTAAGTCTCGGCCCTTATGGCGAGAAACCCATCCAACAAACCTTGAAACTTAAGCAAATCCAACAAGGAACTTGAAAAAGATTTCAGATCAAAAGCTTTACCTTCAAGCACAAGGTAGTGGGCATCCATCCACTCCGCTTTCCTAGCCAAACTTGACCTTCTAGGCATGGTAGGAGATGATCCAAAGCTCAACAAACAAAGCCCAGAACTTCTACTTCACACCCAGACTACTTCTCACTCTCTCGAGCTCTCTCACTCTCTCGCGCGCTACTCTCGGCGACACGGCACAGCAGATCGGCGACGGCGGTGGTGGGGCGACGGGTTGCTGGTGATGAAGCTACGGGTTGGGGATGGGGTTTAGGGTGGTTCACGGGTAGGAAGAAGGAAAAAGAAGAAGAGGAGGAAATTTTGGGGATTTAGGGATTTGGGAGAAATTGGAAAAAAGATGATTAAATTGGGGGATTTTTGGGTAAAGAGGGAAATTATGGATTAAAAGGAATTAGAATTGGGTAGGTTTCAAGAAAGATAATTAGCTCAAGTGGTTTAGAAGTTGGGTAGAAAAGAAATAGGCTAGGGTTGGAAACTTAAAGATTACAATTAAACTTTAGGCTTGATTTTTTTAGGATGCACAAGGAAGAATTTTGGCAAGAATTTTGCTATTTCCAAATTCAAAGAATACTTGGAAAATTCAAGAAGTTCACAAGGAATTGTTGTAAGAACAACCAAGTGTAGGGATTGAAGAATTGGGATAAGCACAAGCTATTCCAATGATAAATGGCTACTCCACAAAAAGATTGAGGTGCCAACTAAAGAAAGAACTTACCAAGAAAAGAGTCTATACTAAGCATCTAACGAATTACTAACAAGGAAAACATGCCAAAGATTGCCAAACAGAGACAACTACGAAACCCAGGAGAACACTCAAGGCAACAAAGAACACAACACTCTCGGGAAACAAGGATTGGCTCGAAAACAAGGGTTACCTGCTAACTCTTCCTCCACCAGACCCTCCGACTCCGCCTGCGAACGCGCCATCACGAAGACTCTTCCGGGAGGTCTAGCTCCAACAGCTCCACGAACTGGACCAGATCCCGATGCTCCTACGGCTCCCGGGGGTGTTGGCAACGCTCTCTGGCCAGCTAACAAGGGACACTCCGCGATCTTGTGACCAACAACTCCACAACGGAAACACCTAAACGCTTGGCCTTAACAACCTTGGCCAACGTGCGACTTCCCACATCTTCGACAAACAGCCGACTTAGCTTGATCTCGGTGCTCCATTCTGACAGGTCCTTGAGAAGAAGATGACGCAACTCTAGCCGGGAAACTCGGTCGGGACTTCTTGAAGGCAGAAGGAACTCCGCTCTCAACTCTCTTCTTGGCTAGCTCAAACGAACTCTTCTGAAGCAGCTGCACGCGATACAGATCCGCGGCACTCAGATACGCATCCTTGAGAGAACTTGGCCTACTAATCGTCAGCGCTTTTCGTGCCTCATAATTCAGACTGGCAACGAAACGCTCAACCTTGGCAAGCTCCGTAGGCACAAGCATCCTGGCGAAGCGCGCTAGCTCCAGGAACTTCTTGTGGTACTCCACCACAGATAAGGGTCCCTGTTGCAGATGAAGGAACTCATCAAACATGGCTACGCGCACATGTGCAGGATAGAACCTTTCACGCATCCAGTCCTTAAGAGCTGCCCAACCAAACTCTGGTTCTTCAAGAAGAGCCGGGCCCTCGTGGATCCACCACAAGTCCGCTTCTTGGCAGAAGTAGTACGTTGCCAGTTCTACTCTCCTTTCTTCAGGGCAGCCTACCACGGAGAAAATCTTATCAAACACCCGTAGCCACTCTTCAAGGACTACAGGGTCTTCATCGCCTGCGAAGGAAGGTGGCCGATGACTCGACACTAAACGTCCTACGTCACGGTGCCCAGCAGGAGGAGGAGGCGGCACAGCGTGATTGTTGTTCAACAGAGCTTCACTGAGCGTCTGCATGGTAGGAGTCAACTGATGAAGATTCTGAGCGAGCTGCTCGTTGGTCGGTGTCTCTAGGGTGCGAGCACAAGGACGAGGAGGCATCGCAGCTTCAACCACAACAACACGATAAGAGAAACAACAAACAAGGTACATGAAACAACACACTTCTCACCGCGCAACCGAGAGTCCTAAGCCTAACACTTAACTCCTTAAGGTCGCTTAGAGGTCTCAAAACACACTTAACCACTTAGAAAGTCTAGACTTAACTCTTCCTAGGCTCTAAACCTAGGCTCTGATACCAACTGTAACACCCCCCAAACAAGGCCCAATAAAAGCCCTAACACATGCAGATTAAACAAAAAAACTAGCACAGCGGAAGATAAAAACGGAAACTTGATAAAATGAAATCCAACGGGGTGTTATGCCACGCCTACCAAACTCGGTAAACGCTACGGCGAACGATCTGCAAGTGTATAAAACTATCCCAACACATCAATCTAACTACACTGGGCGCACAGGCCACAAAAACCACAAGATAAAGGTGTTAAGCTACCAGGCTCTAGACATCGCGCTCGTCTAAACATCACCTGAAAGATACAAAGATAAACTTGGGACGACGCCCGGTCAGCGATAACGCTGGTAACCCACCAATACCGTTAAGTATCATATATAGGTAGTTATAAGATAGAAAACCATTTTCGAAACCAAATACATAAGTATATAAGTTAAAAGCCAAGATCGAAAGACAACACAAGACTCATCACTCTCAAAGATAACACGGGGAACACATCCCAAACCACAAAGGTTACCACAACACGAAGGAAATACAACTCACGCATGGCAACACATGCCCGTGTGACTACACACGTCACAAGAAAGAGAACTCACCACAATGGCTACACAAGCCCTCGCGACATCACCCATCACGAGTTGATATGCCTTCCTTATGCCCTGTTCCAACCTTATGGCTACCCCCAACCTTATAACTTCTTCCACCATTACCTCCAGGACCCCTGTACAGCCAAGTCCAACCTTATTCCGCCGGGACCGTCGTCCCCCACCAACAACCCGCCTATAAGACCACCAATTTCATAGTACACGAGGTACCGTACACACATGTGGCACACATGCCCGGATAACACATGTTATCCCCCAATCACGTGAACCTTTCTTGAAGGAACACAGCTCCATAATCACGTCACGGCCACCACGAGGACCGCTGCAATACCTTGGTGACTAGCGTCCCATACCACTAATCGTGCAATCCAGGTTATGCCACACACGCACAACAACTCACACGAGTCAAGCAACGAATTACAATGAAGGTATGAAACATACTCAATCAAGGAATGGGTCACCACCCAACGACAACAACGATGTATAACACAAGTTAACATCAACCACACGGAAGGTACGAACAACACACACGCTAGCATTAAGACAACAAACTAGCATGCTTAATAACGGGGAAACTCAAGGTAGTTCCGAGGAACACACAAGACACCTCTTGGTTCAAAGAAGCACAATGTTTAACACTTAGCACGATTCAAGACACCAAAGAGCCTACATGGACACCTACCATATAGTTCTAGACCTTCGAAACATCAAGAAAATGCTCAAATGGTTCCACAAAAGAACAACGGGAAGTCAAAAGATCAAATACCGAGACAACCGAATCACGGGGAATAAATCCCACTCCAACTCCAACCATGTAACCGCGGGTGGACCCACGGGTAGTGCCCCACCCGTGGTTCCGCCCGCGGGACAATATCCCACGAGGCTGTGTACCCGCGAGTAGGCCGGCGGATGATGAAAGCACTCCAAACTCCATTGTGTTCCCCGCGGGTGGACCCACGGGTAGGCCCCTACCCGTGGTTCTGCCCACGGGTACACCAACCACATTCCTATGTTACCTGCGGGTGGGTGGCGGGTAGGGCTCTCCCCGCCGTTCCGCCCGCGGGTACATGCTCCTGTGTAAATAATCCCTTCGGGGATTTTCTTCTCCAAACACAAATTGAAGTCCAAAACATGCCAAATCTCACCAAATACAACAAAATGACTTGAACCATGGAAAATGCCAAGCAATGGCACAAAGGAACCCTCAACACAAGCTCTAGATATGCAATATCACAAGATAAATGCATAAACACTCACATTTCATAACAAAGCACAAGTGGAATCCAAGAAATCACATATGGGTAAGCAAAATAGGTTTTGTAGAGCATGGGTTACCTCTTGTAGACCAAAAGACTTCACTTTACACCACAACAAGCTCCCCACAAAGCTTACTTCTCAAACCCACTTCAAGATCAAACCAAAAGATCATAAAGATCCTACCTTTAAGAAAAAGACAACTAAGATAGAACCAAAAAGACTAGAAAAGCTTAGATCTTACCCTCCTAGATGCCCAAATAGGTGAAAGGTTGAATCTTGGAAGCAAAACATGGAATCTTGACAAGGGTCTCAACTTGGCTTGAAGAATAAGCTACTCTCTTTTCTAGAGAGAAGATGGAGATATTTTCTAAGGATTGTAAGGAATGAAATGAAGAAGTCTTCTAGGTTTAGGTTACAATACTAACTCTTGATGAAAAGACAAGGATACCCTTACTAAGCTTTAGAAAGTGTAAGGAACAAGGGAACTCCTCTCAAAGCACAAGGTACAACACAACTTAAAGATTGACTAGTCAAATTCTAGTCCTTGAGTATTAAAAATCAGGATTTTAGGAATCAATTCCTCAAAAGAATTAGAATTAATTACTCAATTAATTCATGGATTGAAATGTGGATTTTTGGGGTGCCACATAGGTGGCGGGTACCCCTACCCCCACCTACCCCCCACTGACTCATTCATCACAAATCCGTCCCGGGATCCTTTGTGGAACCCGAAACCATGCTTAGACACTTTTAAACACAATTAACGACACCACGTAGTCAATTAATGGATCAAAAGCAAGAATCACGTATAACTCATCCTATTATGACTTCTAAACATAAACAACACCCGAACATGCGAATTCCCACCCAATTTATATCAAGAACATTATAACACAAATTCCCAATCCACCCTAGGGCTCTAATCCCTCCCAATTCATCAAAATCACAATTTATCTTTAACATCAAGAACTATCAAGATTTGTCAAGAATCATTACATCAATATCAAGAACCTCTTTTCATCATCAAGATCATCAAGATTATCAAGAATACACACAAATCATCTTATCAATCATCAAGGATATTTCACAAATAGCATAGAGGAATTAATCAAGACACAAGCATATAGAGGGAGGCCAAGGAAAGAGATTATAGCGAAGAAAATAGGTTTTGTTGAGACATGGGTTACCTCTTAGCCTTAATTAATTTCCTTGGCTATGAAGGGTCTTTCTTTAAGATTTCTCCTTTCTTGATTTCTCCTAAGGGAATTCTTGGAACTTCTTGTGTGGTGAGAGATTATTTGTCGTGTGAGTTCTAGGTGCCTCCTATGTCCTTATTTATATAATTAAGAGTCCTAATTAGGGTCTAAGTGACATGGGTTTACTAATCCTATTTCTTATACGACTAAGGGGTTGACTTTAGGGATAAAGGGCCCATGGACCATGGTGGACCCCTTTTTAGCTAATTAATGGATTTTAATTCCCTTTTTAGGGTGGGTGATAATTTAATTGATTTTAATTTAGGGGGTCGTAACACGGGGTGTTACAGCAAGGCTTACAACAAGTAAAGCACAAACAAACACACATAAGCATATACTGTATACATTTTACTGTTATCAACTTCACAAGGTTTTTCTTTCACATTCTAACTTCTAGCTTTCTTAGCTTTCCACTTTCAGCTTTCACTTCTACTTTCAGCTTTCAAACTCTTGGTTTTTCACTTCCAACTTCTCACTGATAACTTCTCTACTTTACTTATAAAAGATAAGCAAAAGAACTTTAAACACATTGATAAAACACATATACTGATAAGCAAACGCATGGAAAACTCACAACCTCACCGCGTTCCTAATTGATACTTAGAGTTTTTCTTAACTCTGATTCTCATACTTAATCACTGAACTTAGAGTCTTTCTCATCTCAAACTCATAACTTAGGGCTATTTCCCTATTCATATCCTTCATAGGATTTCACTTAGAGTTCTCATCTTAATTTGTCCTTCTTAAGACTTCAACTTAGAGGTCTTTCCTTAACTTGTCCTTCCTAGGGATTTTATAACACCCCTAAATTTTAAAACTTTTAATGCTTATGAAATAAAGGCAAATCTATCATTAAATCCCAAACAGAGCATAATTAAACATAATTGTTGGGGTGCTATGCCACATCTGAGCTGGAGAACTCAGATGTACAGGCTAAACTATCTAAACAGCAGAAATCCTCAAATCAATGTCAAGTACATCATCATGGCACTCAGGCCGCTACAAGAACTAAACTCGCTAAGCCCATGGGTCCAACTAGCGCGCTCCGGAGCTACTCATATGTGCCTGAAAGCCAAATATATCTGTTCAGCGTGGGTAACCTACGCCAAATATAAGAGGAAAACCATTTTGAAGCCGGAATACATATATACTTATGAAACTCTAATTTAAAAATCGAGAATAGACTCAATCAAGCAAGGTAGGCACTTTTAACAGAATTAATCACGCATATAAAGATACTAGCATGCACCCTAAGGTCACAAGATTATTTCATATCAATCATATAAGGATTCAATCACTATTTCAAACACGTAAACACATTTGGTGGTGCCGTAGGACCAATCGCATGTCAATACATGAGGGTTAGCGCATATAGCTCTCACACGGCCCCGAAGCACCCTGCTTGTACCGCAGCACAAGGAGATTGATCGCAACCAATCGATGAACCGCAGCTCATTTATAACGTTTGATCGCAACCAAACGGTGGACCGCAGCCCTATATATATATATATATATATATATATATATATATATATATATATATATATATATATATATATAGCAGCCGATGGTTCTCAACCCATCCAACTGCCTGTATAGCCGACCGATCGCAACCGGTCGGGTTAACAACCAATGGTTCTCAACCCATTCAACTGCCTGTATAGCCAATTGATCGCAACCAATTGGGGTATCATGCACAAATAACACTTACCCAAGCACATGCAACCCATATCAACACATATGGAGGGGGGAATCATTGGGGAACACTTATCCTAATACAACTTGTGCGTGGTCTACCACATTAGACTTACTCGAGACACGCCTAAGGGGTCATGCACCTTCCTCCTAGGCCAACGGGATACCAATTCAACTAGCATGCAATATACAAGACTTCAAACGGGGAAAAACACCACAATCCACACTAGGATTCCAGCGGGTGGAAGGCCACCCGCCGGCGGCAAGTCACTAGGCAGCGGGTGCACGGCGGGCAGTCGCCTGCCCGCCGGTTGCCCGCTTCCAGGCAGTGGTTGGGCAGCGGGTAGGTGGCGGGTACCCCTACCCCCCACTGACTTCTACGTATTAGCGCGGTCATGGGATCCCTCGTGGAACCCGAAACCATGTCCAGACATGTTTAAACAGAACAATGGCATCACGTAATTAAGTAATGGATTGAAACCAAGAATCACATCAAATACGTCCTAGCACGACTCCTAAACATGTCAAGACTCAACACCCAAACATGCAAAATCCCTCCCAAACATACCAAGATTAACACAATATTAAATCCATGTTTTAACCCTAGGGCTCTAGTCATAATTAAAACACAAGATCATTTATATAATTTATCTTAGAATCAAGAATATCAAGATTATCACATAAGCATCAAGATACAACACATAAAATCAAGATTATCTCATAATCGTCATATCAATCTCAGGAAAAGCCTTATCAAGACGCAAGCACAGAATCATATATCAAAGGAGCCAATGAAGGAGATTATAGCAAGGAAAATAGATTTTGTTGAGACATGGGTTACCTCTTAGCCTTAATTATAATCCTTGGCTACTAAGGTTCTTTCTCTAAGATCCCCTCTTCGTGATTTCTCCTACGTTTGGTGATAGGGGAATTCTTGAGAATTCTTGTGTGGTGGAATCTATTGTGGTGTGATTTCTAGGTGCCTCCTAGGTCCTTATATATATTTAAGAGTCCTAACTAAGGTCTGAAAGGTAGGGATTTTGCTTATTCTATTCCTTATAGGAGTAAGGGTTTGGTTTAGGGATAGGGGTCCATGATCCATGGTGGACCCTTCTCAATTAATTAAGGGAATTCAATTCTCTTTTAATTGTAAGCAATTAAATAATTAGTTTGGGTTAGAGGAAGTAACACGGGGTGTTACAGCTTTCACTCAGAGTTTCTATACTCAATCTTAAGCGTCAAACTTCCTAAGTCTACCGCGGTTCGTACCGCTCTGATACCAACTTGTAACACCCCACTTTTCTTAATCTTATTTACAGTTCTAAAACCAAAATCAAGATAAACTAAGCAGCGGAATACAACTTAAATATCAAACTAGTGGGAATGTCACCGCCACAACCACCTCTCCACGGTGATTGCACAGGCTAATGATAGAACTAAGTCATTAAGTCAAACTAACATTGACATTACATAATTAAAGTCACTTGGGGGAAAAACACCCCGGTGTCTATCACCAAACATAAGTATCATAAGTCTACAATCCATCATCATAACATCATAAAAACAAAAAGAGTTTAGACAATTAGATCTACTAAACTAGTCTAACTCGATCAACTCTCGAACGCTTGGCCCACCTGAAAGGGGTTTTGCAAAACAACAAGTAGACAAGTAGAAAACACCCGTTATCACGAAGCTAAGTATAACCACACTCAACCCTGTAAAATACTACAGTATATACTTTGGAAAAACATTTGTTCACATCCTCGAATTAAGCAATCTCAATCACTTAGACAAAACCTTAATATAAACCACAAAGCTTTCTATATGCTCACAACCTAAAATATCAAATAGGCATACTTCAACGATATCAAACCTAACAACATGCTCATACTATCGCATACATAACATAGCAAAACTCAATTCCGTATAACATTTCAATAACAATCTCATGCTAACACATAACTTAACAAGCAATTTCATACTCAACTCGCCCACAGAACCACTCTCTTGGTTCTTTATCTTTCTTTCTTGCTTACTTTCTCTGTGGAATCAGGTATCGTACTTTTAGTGTGCACACCCGCTAACCAGGATTCCAAGCCTGGCGGGCAGTCTCCAACCTCGTAACGTGGGAATACACCACGTTACATGATAAATCTGTCCGATCGCAATATCCGTTACTTTCTCTTTTACTCCGAAAGGGCATAGTCCCAACGGGCCCTCCAAAACCTCACTTATATAGATAGTATATATATATATATATATATATATATATATATATATATATATATATATATATATATATATATGTATATATATATATCTCATGTACCAAACTTATGCATGTCACATCTCAACAACTTTCCAATGCAACAAGATAAAGACTCTGCACATGCTCATGAGTTTTGGAAAATAATACTTAGGCTCACGTTGGCCACTTATGCACTTTAAAAACATGATATGCTTGGAATGCAATTTACTGTGCAACATACTTCAATTCTATAAATTACTATGAACTCTCAAAGGACATATAATCATGATTGAAATTCATAATTTGACAAATAATAGCAAATAATTCTCATGCATTTGGAACTCAAATTTCTCAATTTAAACTCATTCTCTGGATAAAAACATTTAAGACTAACATGCTCTGTAGACTTCAATACTTGGAATTTGACAATAATCTGTATGAATTATAGCATACACCTTATGCATGCTTTTCTAACAAAACTTAACAAATATTGATCATTCCATTATCTGACACTCATATAATTCTCATGCTTCTCAAACAAATAGCCAAAAGCAACACTTTGCAATTTCTTCACTGTAAACCTTCACAACAAAATGACTTCTCAAACAAATATGCCTTCCTTATGCTCGGTTCTAACCTTATGGCTACCCCCAACCTTGTATATTCTTTCCAACCATTACCTCCAGGACCCCTATACAACCAAGTCCAACCTTTTCCCTCTGAGGACCGTCGTCCCCATCCACCGAAAAACCGCCAACAAAACCACCAATTTCATAGTACACGAGGTACCGTACACACACACGGCAACACATGCCTCCCAAGAAATACGTGAACCTTACACAAAGGTCACAAACTCCATAATCACGTCACGGCCACCACGAGGACCGCTGAAATACCTTGGTGACTAGTGTCCCATACCACTAATCGTGCAATCCAGGTAAAGCCACACACGCATCACACCACAACAGGAATCAATCAACGGATCACAACGAAGATATGAAACCATACTCAATCAAGGAATGGATCACTGTCCAACAACAACAACGATGAATAACCCAAGTTATCATCAACCAATAGGAAGGTACAAACAACACACACGCATGCATTTAAATACCAAACTAGCATGCTTATCAAACGGGTAAACCAATACGTAGTTCCGAAGAACACACAAGACTCATCACGGTTCAACGAAACATAATGTTGAACACTTAGCACGAACCAAGACACCAAAACCTACATGGAATCCTACCATATAGTTCTAGACATACGAAACATCAAGAAGACACTCAAATAGTTCCACAAAAGAACGTCGGGAAGTCAAAAGACCAAATACCGAGTCTAAAGAATCACGGGGAACAAATCCCCAAACAACCAACATTACGTACCCGCGGGTGGGCCCACGGGTATGCCTCTACACGCGGTTCCGCCTGCTGGTACAGGCTACTCCACCATTGTACCCCGTAGGTGGGCGGCGGGTGGACCTCCTACCCGCCGTTCCGCCCGCAGGTACATCCCTGTACCTCAAAACAACACTTCGCGGATTTTTCATCTCCAACTCAAATTCAAGTCCAAAACATGCCAAACCTCACCAAATACAACAAAATGACTTGAATCAAAGGAAATGCCAAGCAATGGCACAAAGAACCCTAAGCACAAGCTCTAGATATGCATTTTCACAAGATCATGCATCAACACTCACATTTCATAGCAAAATCACATGTAGAATCAAAGAAATCACATATAGGGAAGCAAAATAGGTTTTGTAGAGCATGGGTTACCTCTTGTAGACTAAAGAATTCACTTTAGACCTCAACAAGCTCCTCTCAAGGCTCACTTTCCAAACCCACTTCAAGAACAAACCAAAAGATCATAAAGATCCTAGCTTTAAGAAAAGACACCTTAGATAAAACCAAAAACACAAGATGAACTTAGATCTTACCCTCCTAGATGCCAAAATATAAGAAAGGTTGAATCTTGGAAGCATCTCTTGAAGTCTTGGCAAGGTTCCAACTTGGCTTGGAAGAAAAGCTACTCACCTTTTAGAGAGAAGGTTGTGCTAGATTTTTAGAAAGTGTAGGGATAGAATGAAGATGGTCTACTAGGTTAGGTTACAATACTAACACCATGTGAAAGGTCAAGAATTCCCTTACTAACATTAGGAAGTGTAAGGAACAAGGGCACTCTTTACAAAGCTCAAGGTACAACTTTGACTTTGGGGTTGACTAGTCAATTATTAGTCCCCAAGTACTCAATTTTTAGGATTTTAGGATTTAATTCACTTATTGAAATAGGATTAATTACTTAATTAATCTATTAATTGGATTTGGATTTCGGGGTGTCACATCGTCTCCCCCTTCAAAGAAGTTTCATCCCCGAAGCTTGGGTACGGCAAATTAAAAGCAAACGGTGATACGAAACAACATTGTGACATGAGGTTCAAAAACAAGCTCTTGTGGTCAAAACTCAAAAGATCTCACAAGAGTTTCAAAACAAGAATGAGGGCATATTAAATCAAGGATTGGCAAGAGTTTAACAAACGGATGGATTGAACATCAAGAACTCTAGCCCCAACACAAACACCAACTTCTAGTCAACAACTAAGAACTAGACAACTAACTCCCAACACCAACTACTAAGCTAGCTAAACAACAAGGCAACAAGCTAAGCAAGCAAGCACACAAGGCAAGCAACAAACTACCACCAAACTAAAAACGGCTAAAAGGAAACAACAACAAAGAAAAAGGCGAACGGGATTACCAGAACACAAGCTAGAACTCCTCACTCTCCGACTCCTCGGCTTCTTCAGACTCCTCGGCCTCCTCAGATTCCTCTTCGTCTTCGTCTCTGCGGCTCGATCTGGCCTCAATCTGATCTAGCCTCTGATGCACGGCAACGAACTGCGTCTTCATATAGGCGAAACCCTCTTTGATCATGCGGTTCTGCTGGCGAAGCAAGGCGACAACGCGCTCCTCGTGTACCATGGCATCATGCCCCCTCTTCGTGCGAGCTTCAGCTTCGGCAGCTTTCCGTGCTCCCACCACATCCTCACGATCAGCTTCATCTTCGGCTTCCTCATCACCTCCCAAACTCTGAACGGCGAGGCTCAACTTCCCGGCATGGATTCCCAGCTCGGTTTCCAACTCTGCTCTTTCTTCAGGTGCTTTCCTTGCCACTTCTTCAAGCGTGATGTAGTCACCATCTTCCAACTGGAACAGATTACAACTCCGAAGATTGGTGGCATCCAACACCATCTTCCCCACAGCCTTCGGGAGACAACCATCCACACATACACCTTTTCTAACCAAAATCCAGCTCAACACCATCCCGTACGGTAGGCTTTTCCGATTGTGATCCCGACAGAAAACCATGTGCTGCAAAATCAAAGCTGGCAAGTTGAACTTAACCATATTCTTGAGGCAAAAGGCAAAGGTGCACTCCAACTTTCCCAACAAACTGCTTTAGTTGTTATTAGGCAACAAACAATCCGATACCAACATAACCAAGATCCTCTGTTCCGCAGACAACCACCTTTTCTCCGGCCTTGAAGCTTGAGTACCACTCGTACGGCCCAACAGATAACTTAAATAGTCCCGGTACCCCATGGTATCCGTACTAATCCAAGAATGTCCACTATACTGAGCAACTCCTGAAGCAGTCAAACTCAAAAGCTGAGCCAGTCTCTTTTCAAATAACACAACCTTCACACCTCTCACTTTAGAAGTGATCTCAAGCTTATCACCCTCCTTTGTCACAACCATGTGACGATAAAATTCCTTAACCAAACTCGGGTAAGTCTCGACCCTTATGGCGAGAAACCCATCCAACAAACCCTGGAATCTAAGCATATCCAACAAAGAATTAGGAAAAGATTCCGGATCAAAAGCTTTACCTTCAAGAACGAGATAATGGGCATCCACCCATTCCGCTTTTCTAGCTAAGCTTGACCTTCTAGGCATGATTGATGATGACCCAAAGCTCAACAAAAAGGACCCAAGACTTTTTCTCCTTTTTTTTTTTCTTCTTCACTCTCACTGACTCTCCCTCTCTCGCTCGGTTTCTCGGTAACGACGCAGCTCGACAGCGGAGCTCCTGTAGGTAGCGAACGGCGGCGGCGGTGCGTCGGCAGGCTGCTGTGTCGGCAGTGGTGCGGCGGGCTGATGGTGGGCGACGGGTGGGGAGGTGGGTACTCGGTGGTTCACGGGTAGGGAGAAGAAGAAGGGAAGAAATTGGGAAATCTAGGGATTTTTGGGGAAAAATTGGGGAAAAGATGATTTAATTTGGGGATTTGGGTAGAGATGAGGATTTATGGTTTAAATGGAATTAAAATTGAGTAAGTTCCAAAGAAGACAATTAGTTCAAGTGGTTTAGATGTTGGGTTGATAAAGATTAGGCTCGGGTTTGAAACTCAAAGGTTATAATTAAACATTTTGGCTTGACTTTTAAGCTACTCAAGGAAAGATTTTTGGTATGGATTTACTAATTTCAATTTTCAAAGAATACTTGGGAAAATATTAAAGGATCTCTCAAAAAGGATAGTTACAAGAATAACCGAATACAAGGATTGTAGGATTAACCCAAGCACACTCATTCCAAATATGGATAGCCAACTTCACAACGAAACTTATTTGCAAAGCTGAGGAAGTCACTTAACAAGAAAATCTTACACCTAACTCCAAGAAAATCATTACCAAAGAAAAGCATGCCAACGATTGCCAAGTAACTCATATAGACAACAACGAAACACAAGGTAACACTCAAAACACCAAACAACACGATACTCGCGAAAAACAAGGATAGGCTAGGAAAGGACTACCTGCCAGCTCTTCTTCCACCAAACCCTCAGACTCAGCCTGCGATCGCGCCATCACGAAGACCCTCCCAGGTGGCCTAGCTCCAACTGCTCCACGTCCCGAACTACCACCCGATACTCCTTCGGCTCCCGGGGGCGGCAGCAACGCTCTCTGACCATCTTGCTGGGGACACTCCGCGACTTTGTGACCACGATCTCCACATCGGTCGCACTGGAACGCTTGGCCATTGCAATCTTGGCCCGCGTGCACCTTTCCACATCTACGGCAACCAACCATCTTGGCTTGATCTCGATGCTCCATTCTGTTAGGTCCTTGAGGCGAAGATGACACGTTATTGGCTTGAAAACTCGGTCGGGGCTTCTTGAAGGTGGAAGAACCTCCGCTCTCAACCCTCTTCCTAGCTAGCTCATAAGATCCTTTCTGAAGCTGCTGAACGCGATACAGATCCGCTGCACTCAGATACGCATCCTTAAGGGAACTTGGCCTACTCACTGTCAACGTTTTTCGTGCCTCATAATTCAGACCAGCAACGAATCTCTCAACTTTAGCAAGCTCCGTAGGCACAAGCATCCTAGCAAAGCGCGCCAACTCCAAAAACTTCTTGTGGTACTCGACCATAGATAGGGATCCTTGCTGCAGGTGAAGGAACTCATCAAACATGGCGGCTCGCACATGCGATGTGTAAAACCTCTCGCGCATCCTGTCATTCAGCGCGGCCCAACCAAACTCAGGCTCTTCAAGGAGGGTCGGACCTTCATGGACCCACCACATATCCGCTTCTTGGCAAAAGTAGAACGTTGCCAGTTCTACTCTTCTCTCTTCGGGGCAACCCACAACTGTGAAGATCTTGTCGAACACCCTTAACCATTCTTCCAAGACTACCGGGTCTTCCTCACTGGCGAAGGTTGGCGGCCTATGCGCCGACACCAAGCGACCTATATCACGATGCCCAGCAGGTGGAAGAGGCGGCATAGCTTGATTGTTGTTCAGCAAGGCTTCACTGAGCGTCTGCATTGTCTGTGTCAGCTGATGGAGATTCTGAGCGAGCTGCTCGTTCATCGGGGTTTTCGGGGTGCGAGCTCGGGGACGAGGAGGCATCGCAAACTTCTACAACAACAACACGGTTACCAAAAGATAACAAACAAGCAAAGAACAGAAAGCAACACTCAGCTCACCGCGCAACCTAGAATCCTAAGCCTAACACTTAGATTCTTAAGGTCGCTTAAAGGTCTCAAACCACATTTAGCCACATAGAAAGTCTAGACTTAACTCCTTCCTAGGCTCAAACCTAGGCTCTGATACCAACTGTAACACCCCCTAAAACAGACTAATCAAAACCTTAAAACATGCAGATAACACAACTAAACAACAAACACAGCGGAAGACTAAAAGATAACTCGATAAATAAAAATCCAAGTCATGGGGTGTTATGCCACATTCACCAACAAAGATGAACGCTATGGCAAAATCTGCATTGTTTACAGCTATCCAAAAGTCACCAAACTCTATAACTAAAGCGGCACACAATAAAACATGGGACGACGCACTCGCCTAGACATCACCTGAAAGAACACAATAAAACATGGGACGACGCCCGGTCAGCGAATAATGCTGGTAACCCACCAATACATGTGAAATAACATACATAGATAAGATATAAGTTGTAAAGCCATTTTCCTAACGGAATACATAAGTATATAAGTACAAAACCAAGAGCAATTGTCAACACAAAACTCAACACTCTCAAAAACAACACGGGAACACATCCCAAGACCACAAGGAACAACATTACTCACAAGAAGAGTCAAGGCATGATCTATCATCACTCAATAGATCAAAACCCGACAAGCACAACGCAAAGGAATAAGACTCACCCAACGACAACACATGCCAAGGCAACACATGCCTTTGTGACTACACACGTCACAAGAGAAGAACTAACCACAATGGCTACACAAGCCCTCGTGACATCACCCATCACGAGTTGATATGCGTTCCTTATGCCTGGTTCCAACCTTATGGCTACCCCCAACCTAGTATCTTCTTTCCAACCATTACCTCCAGGACCCCTGTACAACCAAGTCCAACCTTTTCCCTTCGAGGATCGTCGTCCCCATCCGCCGACAAACCGCCAACAAAACCACCAATTTCATAATACACGAGGTACCGTACACACACACGGCAACACATGCCTCCCAAGAAATACGTGAACCTTACACAAAGGTCACAAACTCCATAATCACGTCACGGCCACCACGAGGACCGCTGCAATACCTTGGTGACTAGTGTCCCATACCACTAATTGTGCAATCCAGGTAAAGCCACACACGCATCACACCACAACAGGAATCAATCAACGGATCAGAACAAAGATATGAAACCATACTCAATCAAGGAATGGATCACAGTCTAATAACAACAACGATGAATAACACAAGTTGTCATCAACCAATAGGAAGGTACAAACAACACACACGCTAGCATTTAAACACCGAACTAGCATGCTTATCAAATGGGTAAACCAATACGTAGTTCCGAAAAACACACAAGACTCATCACGGTTCAACGAAACACAATGTTGAACACTTAGCACGAATCAAGACACCAAAACCTACATGGAATCCTACCATATAGTTCTAGACATACGAAACATCAAGAAGACACTCAAATAGTTCCACAAAAGAATGTCGGGAAGTCAAAAGACCAAATACCGAGTCAAAAGAATCACGGGAAACATATCCCCAAACAACCAACATTACGTACCCGCGGGTGGGCCCACGGGTAGGCCTCTACCCGCGGTTCCGCCCGTGGGTACAGGCTACTCCACCATTGTACCCTGCGGGTGGGCGGTGGGTGGGCCTCCTACCCGCCGTTCCGCCCGCGGGTTAATCCCCGTACCTCAAAACAACACTTCGCGGATTTTTCATCTCCAACTCAAATTTAAGTCCAAAACATGCCAAATCTCACCAAATACAACAAAATGACTTGAATAAAAGGAAATGCCAAGCAATGGCACAAAAGAACCCTAAGCACAAGCTCTATATGCATTTTCACCAGATCATGCATCAACACTCACATTTCATAGCAAAATCACATGTAGAATCCAAGAAATCACATATAGGTAAGCAAAAGAGGTTTTGTAGAACATGGTTTACCTCTTGTAGACTAAAGACTTCACTTTATACCTCAACAAGCTCCTCTCAAGGCTCACTTTCCAAACCCACTTCAAGAACAAACCGAAAGATCATAAAGATCCTAGCTTTAAGAAAAGACACCTTAGATAAAACCAAAAACACAAGATGAACTTAGATCTTACCATCCTAGATGCCCAAATATAAGAAAGGTTGAATCTTGGAAGCAACTCTTGAAGTCTTGGCAAGGTTCCAACTTGGCTTGGAAGAAAAGCTACTCATCTTTTAGAGAGAAGGTGGAGCTAGACTTTTAGAAAGTGTAGGGATAGAATGAATATGGTCTACTAGGTTTGGTTACAATACTAACACCATGTGAAAGGTCAAGAATGCCCTTACTAACATTAGGAAGTGTAAGGAGCAAAGGAACTCCTTACAAACTTCAAGGTACAACTTTGACTTTGGGGTTGACTAGTCAATTATTAGTCCCGAAGTACTCAATTTTTAGGATTTTAGGAATTAATTCACTAATTGAAATAGGATTAATTACTTAATTAATCCGTTAATTGGATTTGGATTTCGGGGTGTCACACCCGGCCTGAAACGACACGTAGCTGAGCCATAAGGGCCTGGCCACTGCACAGGACAACCTCAACGGGGCTTGCGGCGTGGCTATTTTATAGAGTGAAAATGGCTATTTTGGGATTTCTTAAAAACCGAATTTAAAAAATTTAATTTTGGGTTGTCACACCACACTACTCCAAATGTTATCTGATGCAACCTTTTAGCCAATCCTTTTTACACTTTTGCCATCCACCAATCATATGAATTCCTCCTAGGGGTTTGAACCCATATAAAGGGAATAGTATCCTCTCATTTCTCTCCCGATTCCCATATTTGGCTGCCAAACCTAAGCTCTACAAAGTCAAAGAAGAATTCACATTAAGTTTTCCAATCTTCCTCCATTAATTCCTAGCCTTCCATTCCCTCCTAGCTTCTATCCTTATTCTCTGAGAACTTAGTAGTAAGTGTGTTATTGGTTTGTTTGGGATGTTTAGGAGGTGAAGGAGGTTGTATCTAGCTGAGGAAGACGGTGGAATCCAAGCTAGAAGAAGAAGAAAGCTTCAAAGGTATAACCCATGGACCTCCAAAACTATTTTCAAGACTCTGTGAAGTCTTTTGTTGATGTAGTAATGAGTAGAAATGCTAGATATTTGATGTGTTTGAGCTATTAAGTGATTTATTGTTGGTTTATGATGTGTTGTTGAGGGTTTGGATGAGTTAGAGTTTGCTTGAGATGTTTTGCAGATGAGAAGAAGACCTGTGGTGCACAGACAGTGTGCACCAGTAATTCTAACGGCCCTAGCCAACGGCTCACCATGGAGAGCGTTGGCACGCACCATGGCAGACCGGCCTTAGGGGACAGTCCTAGGAGAGGGACATTGCCTAGAGCCGCGTTTTAGGTGGTTTGATGCGGCGAGCCTAGTTGAGCCGCGTTGAGTTTTCTATATGCAGTGGCCGAGCCCTTGTGGCTCAGCTACATGTCGTTTTGGACGAGGTGTCGTGGGCCCTTATGGCTCAGTACCTTAGGACCATCTTGACGCACGTTTTGGCTTTGATTTCGTCAACTTTGGTTAAGTTTTGAGTAATTTGTGCTAGTTTTGTGGAATGAGTTAATGCAGAGGTTGTTTATAGTAAATAGAGAAGTGAAACATCAGACTTAGACTTTCTACCTATTGAGCATGCTATTATCCCTTGTTTAGTAGAAAAGCATGAACACAATGTGTTAAACTTTGATAGAAAAGCATGCCTAAAGTGTATACTATGAATTACTAAGTTTAATGCCAAATTATTATTACCATGAAATGTGCAAGTTTGCCTATCTTGATTTCCATTGAGTATTTTTGAGTTCCAATAGCATGTCAAATAACTGCTAAGTGTTTATAGAGAAGATTAGTCAAATTGTGAATTTCAAGCATGATTTATGAATTTGTTGAGTTTCACAGTGGATGGAAGTTAGAAGCATGTTTACAGTAAATGGCATCGTTGAGCACTCCATGTTTTAAAAGTGCATATGTAGCTAATGTGAGCCTAAGTATTATTTTCTAAAATCTCATATACCCTTTGCAAAGTTATTATCTTGCCATTTGAAATCGAGTTGAGAAGTTATGTGCATTTTTGCATAAGAAAAGTGTTGCATGATTTGAGTTGCATGAGTGATATCTATCTACATATATCTGTTGTGAGGAAAACAATATTTTGTAGGACCCATTTGGACTTTGTCTTTTCAGTGTAAAAGAGAAAGCAATGGACATTGCGATCCGATATCATGTAACATGGCGTATTCCCACGTTACGAGGTTGGAAACTGCCCGCCAGGCTTGGAATCCTGGTCAAGGGTTGTGCACACTGGTAGTTCGATACCTGATTCCACAGAGTATGAGTTTTGGAACCACGAGATTAGTTCTGTAGGCGGGATGAGAGATTGGCCGGCTAGACGCCGTGCCCAATGGGTTCATTCACATTTTGGTGAAGTCCTGCCTCGCCCACGAGTAAAGAGAAAGCAAGTCAAGAGATTCAAGAGAAAGAAAGCGAGTCATTAAGACTCAAAGAAAAGAAGAGCAAAGAAAGTCATTTATGACAACAAGAAACATCCACAGAAAAGTATTCTTTTTGAAAGAGTGTTATGTGTATCTATACTTACTATAGCATCATCTTATGAGTCATACATCGTGCATGAGTAGAACCATGAGATTGCTTATTATATATCTTGCACGAGATTGCATGAGTAGTAGCACAAGATTGCTTATTATATGTCTTGCGCTAGATTGCATTATAAGTAGTATGAGTTTGCTTATGATATATGTCTTGCACGAGATTGCATGATTAATAGCTCGAGTTGTTCATGAGTTATATGACTGCACGAGATTGCATGATTAGTATTTGATAGATTGAGCTTGCATTTTGAGTTGTATGAGAAAGCACGAAATTGTTGAGTACTTGAGAAAACTGAGTTTTGTTATAAGTGAGATTGTGAAGAGTTATTTGTTGTAATCATGCCTATTTATTATTTACGTTGCAAGCATCTAGAAGCTAACACCAAAGTATGATTTAAGTGCTTTAAGTTGATTGTTTTAAGTATGTGAAACTTCTATTTTTCAAAAGTATATACTGTATTACTTTACAGGGTCGAGTGGCGTTATACTTAGCTTCATGTTAACGGGTTCTGTTTGCTGCTTATTGTTTGTTAACCCCTTTCAGGTTGGCCAGTTCGTAGGAATGAGAGAACGAGTTAGACTAGTTCGACTTGAGATTATAATCCTTGAATCCATATTGTTGGAATCCATTGAGTTGTTGAGTCGAGATCTGATCGTTGTTGTTATGCCATTGGAATCCGTATTTGTTGAATTATTCCTATGAGCTTATATCTGTTGAATATTCTTGAAAGTGTTTTGTTCTCGAAGAGCTATTGTATTGACCATGTGTCCTTTTGTACTCCCGGATCCTGTTGCTATAGTCTTGAGATCGTCCATTGTGGTATTATTTCCTTGTTTTTGAGCTATTGAGCTATTGATTCGAGCTCATATTTCTTTTATATCCCCATTTGGAATCTACTAGTGTTGATCTATTGCTTTGAGATTAAATCCTTATTGCATCTTTATTTGGAATCCATTAATGTTGAACTATTTCATTGAGATTATTCTTTGTTGTGCTCTTCTCTTGGAATTTGAGCTACAACTTTTGTTTCACGAGACCTTGTTGAATCTTGGAAAATCATGACTTTGATAATTATGACTTTGGTTGTAACCAATAGTACTCTCGAGTTTCATAATTAGAAAACCTCCTACTTTCCTCCGTTGTGAAGTCGAAATTCCTTCAAATCAAGTGTGCACATATTTGGTGAATTCAAGTTTGTTAGTTAAGAAGTTGCTTTAATTAGCCTTGATTAATACCCATGAAAAGTGAAAGTTGAAAGTTAAAAGTTGAAAATTGAAAATTTTGTGAAAGTTGTTAATGTGATAAGTATATGAGTTATGCTTACATCCTGTTAGTGTGTTTTTCTTGTGTGATCTTTGCTTTTGAGAAAAGAAAGATATAAGTAGTGAGATTTTATTGTTGTGAAGTAGTAAAGTAGTAACGTATACATCTAGACAACCGAAGAATCGGATGAAGAAGGCTACTCTACTAGCGGTTTGGAGCCAGTTGTAACTGCCTTTGCTCGAAATGATCGGCATCATCACTCATGCAACATCGTTTACAAGACATAAGCTAACCCCAAAGGTTGAAGTGAATCTTCGTGCAACTAGAGACAAATATGAAGAAAAGGATGTGATTAGAGCTTAGAGGTCACGGTTAAGGATCCACAAATGTGGAAGGAAGACAAGTGTAAATGTTGAAGCAACAAGAAGAAGTCAAACCCACCCAATTAGATGCTTTTGAGATCAATGGTGAAGAGAATTTCAAGATTAAACTTGAAGGTTAAAAGTAAAACTTGAAGCACCGAGAAATTGGACTTAAGGATTGATTAAACAAACGTGGAGATGATTCACTCTATCTTTGAAGAGATAAGAAATGCATAAAATATGAGTTGTGAACTCCAAAAGAATGAAGTCTAAGACCATTGATAATGACTTTGGACTTGTGAGATATATGAAGGTGAGAAGAAAAGTTGTAAGTGGGTCATGTGTTTTTATAAAGTATGAGGAACTAAGAATTAAATTAAGTAAGAAGGGACAAGTAAAAGAATGTAGATTTATGGATGATAAGATCTGTGAGAACTTAAGGAAGAATTATAGTATTGAGAAGGGAACAAGAAGTAGTTGAATTCATGATAGAATAATGGAATGATTAAAGACTAAGTCTGGTAGAAGAAAACCTAAAGGATTAGTTCAATCGTGAACTTCTTGAATAAGAATGAGACTTTGTATAGAAGGATTTTGAAGGGATGGATCGTTGGTTAAGGAGGGAAAGAAAATATCGCCAAGAGTTTCGTCTGAAAGAAAATGATGAAGATCAGTAAGACGAACAAATCAAAAGTCGGAGTGTTTGAAACATAAGCGATCTTGGAAAAGAATTGAGAAAAGAAGAGACTTGTAGGTTGGCAATGCCAACTAGAGTGGCAAGTATTTAAAGTGTAGTGAAGGAGTATGAACGTAATTATCGTATGTGAACTCTTTTGAAGTGGAGAAAGTAAACAAGACTATTAAGAGGTTAGCAACAAAATGGTAAAGTAGCAAGGATAGTTAAGACCTTATGCTAAAGGAAGCACGTCACAGTATCGTGAATCACTTGACGAGTGAAGTAAACGACAGTTTGTATTATCAAGAATCATTGGATAAAGTGTTTGTTAATTGGTTAAGTTATGTTAATAGAGTTAGTAAGGAAATGATAAAATGATACATCGGTTCAGATTGAAAGGAAGTTACCATGGTTAACTTATAGTAAAAGAGAATTAAGATTGAATTAGACCACACTAAGTAGACCAATGGAGTAACCTACATCTAAGACACATTATCATGCATGGTAGGAAAGATGAGATTATGAGATAATAAAGATTGAGGTTATAAATGAGAATATGATCACTTTAATGATAGTGTCATAAGAATTGGATCTTGATACCTGTATCATACCAATGATGAGTGAGAAAGGTAATTTGTCAATAAGGAAGTGCTTAACACTTCAAGCAACAGATGTTATGATCTGTATTAGATTGAATTGTGGGTATCGAACCCTAGAGAAGAATAGCAAGATACTACTGAGTAAGAAGAAAGGTGATTACGAAACACTCTAAAAATTTTCACGCAAGAAGAGTAGAAGTTCAAAGTGTTGAGATTGAAGAAGTGGTAAGAACGATGAGAATAAGAGGAGTAACAAGGAAACTTTGAGTTAGTGAGTTCTAGTAGTTAGATTAAGCATTGCGCCTTAGTTGTTTGGGTGCTTGTTTGTAACTCAGAGATTCCGTTTCTTCTTAGCATTCCAAGAAAAACTCCTAAGCCAATTCTTGAAATTCTTAAACCAAATCTCGATACTCTTAATACCCTTCAGAAAGTTTCCTTACCAAGTGAATCATTCGTTCGTCCTAAGTTTCGGGACGAAACTTCCTTTAAGGGGGGTAGGATGTGACAACCCAAAATTTAATTTTATAAATCCGGTTTTAAGAAATTTCAAAATAGCCAATTATCACTCCATAAAAACTTTTGCGATGAAATCGGTGTTGAATAAATTATTTTGAGCCACTTTTAAAAAAATTCGACACCAAGACTTGATTTCAATCTACTATCCAAGATTTTTGGGTACTTTGCGTACCAAGTTTTGAACTGAGAAATCTATCTCAGTGAAACTGGGAGAATTCTGAGAAGCCTAAACCAAGTGTTCATCTAGAAATCATTTTAAAAAAATTCCTTTTTCAACCCCAAACTATTTTAAATAGCAATTCTAGCTTTGGTTCATGGAGCATGGTGTACCACACTACTCCAAATGTTGTCCGATGCAACCTTTTAGCTAATCCTGTTTACACTTTTACCATCCACCAATCATATGAAATCCTCCTAGGGTTTTGAACCCATATAAAAGGAATAGTATCCTCTCATTTTTCTCCCGATTCCCATCTTTGGCTGCCAAACCTAAGCTCTGCAAAATCAAAGAAGAATTCACAGTAAGTTTTCCAATCTTCCTCCATTCAATCCTAGCCTTCCATTTCCTCTTAGCTTCTATCCTTATTCTCTGAGACCTTCGTAGTAAGTGTGTTATTGGTTTGTTTGGAATGTTTAAGAGGTGAAGAAGGTTGTAGCTAGTTGAGGAAGAAGGTGGAATCCAAGCTAGAAGAAGAAGAATGCTTCAAAGGTATAACCTAAGGACTCCCAAAGCAATTTTCAAGACTCTGTGAAGTCTTTTGTTGATGTAGAAATGAGTAGAAATGCTAGATATTTGAAGTGTTCGAGCTATTAAGTGATTTATCGTTGGTTTATGATGTGTTGTTAATGGTATATATGAGTTTGAATTTGCCTGAGATGTTTTGAAGATGAGAAGAAGACCTCTGGTGCATAGACAGTGTGCACCAGTATGTCTAACGGCCCTAGCCAACGGCTCACCAAGGTGACCTGTAACACCACCGAATTTCAACAACTTTTAAAACCAATTAAAGCTTAGAAAAGAGATGCAGTCTAAACATTAACATATGAAAAGCGGAAGCTAACTACACCAATCTGGGAGATGTTATGCAACACCTACACAACAATAGGTGCACAGGCAAACACTAACCACTAAACAGTCTAACAAATCAACTACTTAGGCTCATAGGCCTCAACAACTATTAAAGGAAGAGATCTAATCTATCTACAGGCCACTAACGCGCTCTCCAAAGGTACTCAACCTGTAAAAGACAAGGGATAACACCCGGTCAGCGAATAATGCTGGTAACCCATCAACACGCGTTAAGTATCATAATTTATACATAGATATAATCAAAAGCGTTTGAAAATGGGAATACAGTATATATAATTTTAAAGCCGAGAGAGGAAACATCAATGGACTCATCAATCACTCACAACAAAGGTCAAAGACCAACATACTCAACAAGACAATAGAACAACAATGTACAACGTACGACACAAATAAGGGTTCACAAAAGACATGCTCTTAAGCAGTGAGAGGCAAGATTCACACCATACGAGTTCCAAGTCCACATAGGACACTATCACGCCAAGTCATATACCGTGGAGTCGGCACCGTGGCTCGATTCATAGTGGATCAGTGTGGAGAGCTCTAAATCATCAGTCATGTATCGCGTAGTCATCGAACGACCCGGATCACATGCATAGTGTCATCGCAATGACAAGGACCGCAGCCCAATGGAAACAGAGCTAGCAACCTTAAGTGTATACACCCCCTATTGAGATTCCAAGCTCAACGGGTTAGTTACCATCTCTGGCAACGGGGATAAGTTTCCCATGTTGCCCACAAGTAAAGTATCCAAACGGTCATCCGGAGCTTCACTACCGGTCCGTTCACACATAAGTCCTCACACTGCCCACTTTACCAGCTCAAACATCTCATCACATCAATCCATCATCTCAACAAGAGTCAAAACATACGGAATCTAGAGATACAACAACACCTAGATTCCACCCAAAGTGTGTACAACAACGGATACCACATCTGTACCTTGGAGATTAAGGTTCCATACCCTTAATCGTGCAATCAAGGTACAACCAATACCCATGTTTTCATCACAGGAATCAATCAATGGATCACAACAAAGATATGAAACCATACTCAACAAGGAAGGATTACAATCCGACACCAACGATGGTCAACACAAGTTGCCAACCTCAATAGGAAAGAACAAACCACACACACTAGCATTACAACATCAAACTAGCATGCATATCAAACGGGTAAACCAAAATAGTTCCAATGAACCACAAAGACTCAACATCAATCCAACGAATCACAAGGTTGGATCATAAGCACGATTCAAGACACCAAATCCTAACGTAGATTCCTATCTCATCGTTCTAGACGTACGAAACATCAAGAAGACTCACAAAAGCTCAATAATTCAACAACGGGAGGTCAAAACATCAAATACCAAGAAGAAGGGATCACGGGGAACAAATCCCTGCAATCCCAAAGATGTTCCCCACGGTAGGAACCACGGGTAGGGCTACACCCGCGGGTACGCCCTGCACCCAAAATTTCAGCATTCACGAAAAATCACTTTTTAGGCCAAGTTCAAGTCCAAATGACCCCAAATCTTCCACACAACAAAGATATGACTTGAACCTATGAATAACTCATAAAATAGCATTCAAGAGCCCTAAATACAAGCTCTAAAAATGCATAATCACAAGATCATGCATGAATCACTCAAACACATCAAGAATATCACATAGAAGCCAATAATCATTATTATCAAGTGAAAATAGGTTTTGTGTAGCATGGGTTACCTCTTGTAGAACAAGAACACCTTCTTCAACCTTAAAGCAAGACCAAAGCTCCTCTAGATCAACCTAGCACTTCACCCACAACTAAATCTTCTACAAACTCCCAAAACCCACAAGGTAGAAGAAAGATTTAGAGAAAAGATGGGAGAATCTTGTAAGGAAAAGGTAGGGAATGATAGATCTTACCATTCCTAGCCTTGTAGTGTTGGAAAGTTGGAATCTTGGTGGAAGACTATGCAAAGCTTGGAAGTTCCCTTTTTGGCTTGGAGAGCAAGCTAGGATTCTTTTAGAGAGAGGTTAGAGAGTTTTTAGAACTTTGGCTAGCATGGAATGAAGACAAGAGGTCTTGCTAGGGCAACATAAGCACCTCTCATTAGTGAAAAGACCAAGTTACCCTTACTAAGGTTTGGATGAATAAGGGATTGAGGTACAACACACAAAGCACAAGGTACACCAAGAAGACAAGTCAATTTCTAGTCCTTGGACTATGAAATTTCAGGATTTTAGGAAGAAATTACCAAGGAAGACTAGGATTAATTCCTTAATTAATCCCAATTAGCATTTAGATTTACGGGGTGTCACATCCTCTCCCCCTAACAAGAAGCTTCGTCCCCGAAGCTTGGGCACGACGGGTTACCAAAAGGAATAGCAATGAACAAAGGTGTGACAACAGAAAGCAATGAACAAAGGTGTGACAAGAGAAAGCAATGAACAAAGGTGTCCACCAAATAGCTAATGTTAAAGAAATCAAGGTTTCAATTTACGGTGATAAGACTGATAGGCTTAGAAATAGGCTGAGGGTTCACAAAGGTCAAGAAAGAAAGATAAGGCGATAGATAGAAGATTTACCGGAAGGGAAGACTAATCCTACCTTATACTCAACTCTTTACCCATCACTAGCCACCGGACTACCCAGACCTAGACGACTTAGCTAAGGAACAAGCTACAACGAAAACTAACACCAAGAGAACACTAAAGCTAGATTACCCGGGAACGAAAAACAAGGATCGCGTCTTCAGCAGATCACCGCTGATTTCTCCAACCAAAGGATGCAAGGTTCTCACACTGCACAACTAGATCTCGGCATCCGCTTGAACTTTATCTGCCATTTCCAGACAAAGGCTACTACTGCCAGCTCCCAAACACGAGCAGGATGTCCTTCTCTCTAGCTCTTGGGCTAACTTGATGCAGGCTGCCAACTTATCACTTGCATTAACACACCGCCCACAACTCTCTACAAAGCAGCGCTTGAAAACTTCAAAACTTTCGATCTGGATGAAAGGCCCAAAGCAGGAACCATAGTAAGGAGAAAGATAACTTAGGGAAAATAAAGCTCGCAAGAACAGTACGGTTCAAAGGAAAAGACCAGAGTGAAAGGTTTAGGTTCAGAAACTCGAGGACCATGTTATAGGAATACGATCAAAGTCATCAAAGTTGCAACTTAGGAAATAAGGTTGCCACCTTGCACAGAATCGTTAGAAGCGGGGAGTACAAGAACGAGGTTTAAAAAAAATATAGATAAGGATTTCCTAATGGAATAGTTCTAGGTTTAGGTCCAAGGATAGCATTGATTAGAAAGGGAATCAAGATTTTCAAAGTCATAACTTAGGAAAATGAGGTTGTTACCTTGTACAGAGTCAATTCAAGCAGGGAGCAAGAATGAGTTTCGAAAAGATAGGAAGGATTTTCCAATAAAAAGGCTTTTGGTCCGTCAAGGTAAAGAGAGGATAACGGCTTTAAGAGGGTTAGGGATTTCCGACTTCGGGCGAAAACGTCTGTTCGGCGCTTGATCACTACACTTTTGTCGAACTGGAGGTTCTTTTCTTCGACTCTGACGCGACTTAACTCTCAGACCAGATTTCCTTCAAAAATTGAAGTCACCGTTTCCTTACACAAGATGGTTAGGAAAGAAAACAAGAACAAGGTTCGGAAGAAAAAGGATTACTTGGAAAAATGATGATTGGGTTCGTCTAGGAGGAGGGAAAGGATTAAAGATGGTCAAGGGTTCTTTGACTTGGAACGGTTTCTTCTATTTCACAAGCTAAGAACACCCGTACCTTACCAAACTTCTCCAAAACTCTTGGAAACCCAAGAAGCTTCGAGTCAAAACCAAGGTCAAAACTGACTCTTAAACTAGCTAGCACCCGAAGCTAACACGCAAGGAAGGGCACAAAGGCAAAGGGAGGTGCAACAAAAGGGTATAAGAACTTACTTCATCGGTCTCAGCTTGCATCTGACTTACGTCTATGGATCTTGCCTCGCCGAGGTCTCATCTTCGCACACGGTTCCTGGTTGCTTCTTCCACTGAGTCCACTGTTGATTCCCCTTTGAAGCTTACTTCCCGACTGAGGTCTCACACTACCAGCTGGTTACGGGCTTGCAGAAGTCTTCTTCTTAGGCACGCACTCAAAGGACCGCTGACCTTTCTTACCACAAGCAAAGCACTCTATCGGCTTCCCGTGACAGTCCATGCCGGGGTGCTCACTTCCACACTTCTTGCAAATGGAGAGCTTTCCCTTAACCTTGTTGTTCCGGATTGGTTGAGGAGTCTTATCAATCTTAGAGTCGTTCCTTTGAAGGCTTCGAGATGGTTCGGCACTGGTAACTGACAAACTCATAACCACAGGTGCAACACTTGTTTCAAAACTCCTCTTACGGCTCTCCTGGATTCCTTTCAGAACTTGCTGCACTCGGTAGAGGTCGGCTGCACAAAAGTAGGCCTCATTGAGAGTCTTAGGCTTCGACACCGTCAAGGCTTTCCTAGCCTCGTAGTTGAGTTCGGCTACAAACTTCTCAACTTTACTCTCCTCGGTAGGTACCAAAACTGAGGCAAAACGGGCTAACTCCAAAAACTTCTTTTGGTACTCCATTACCGACATGGGTACTTGATTAAGGTGGAGAAACTCCTCGTACTTTTCCACCTTAACATGAGCAGGATAGAACCGCTCACGTAGCTTATCCTTCAAGCTTTCCCAACTAAACCCCGGATCTTGTCTACAAGCTGGCCTTTCAAGCATCCACTACAAGTCCGCTTCTTGCCTAAGGTAGAACGTAGCTAACTCCACTTGGCGATCCTCCGGGTAGTCCACAACTTCAAAGATCTTGTCAAACATCTGGATCCACTCTTCCAACACCGCGGGATCTTCTTCACCGGCGAAGATCGGGGGATGAAGACTTGATACTTGGCGTACTACGTCCCGATTCCCATCCTGAGGAGGGTGGCTGTTGTTGAGGAGGGCGTTGCTCAGCGTCTGGGTGATCTGCGTCAGCTGATGCAGGCATTGAACTAGCTGATCGTTGGTGGCCGCTTCTGAAGACCTTGCACGACGTCTCGATGGTGCCATCTGTAACACCCCGTGTTACGGCCTTCAATCCCGGATTAATTATTTAATTAATCCCGTTAATAATAATTAAATACGATTTAATTCAGTTAGGTTTCCCTTTAATTAATTAATAAGGCCCACCATGAACCGTGGGCCCTTGCCTAAATTAGAGCCTTAAGCCTATTAGGAGTAAAGAAAGTAAACCTTTTACTATTCAGATTCTGATTAGGAATCCTAGACCTAGTTATCTATTAGGAATAAAGGAAGTAGGTCTTTTACTATTCAGATTATGATTAGGATTCTCTTTAATTAATTAATATGGTCCACTATGGACCATGGAACCCAATCCTTAGTCCCAAAAGGAATGAATTAGCATGCCTATATTATTAGTTCCTAATTAGGACTCCTAAATATATAAATAGGGTACTTAAGAGGCACCTAGAACCCCCCCCCACCACAATAAACGACTCACCATCCCAAAAGAGCTCCAAGAATTCCCTTAGAAGAAATCAAGAAAACAAGAAAGCTTAAAGAAAGACCCTTCATAGCCAAGGAATTAAATAAGGCTAAGAGGTAACCCATGTCTCAACAAAACCTATTTTCATAGCTATGATTCCCCCTTAGGGTTTCCCCCATATTATTGTGCATTGGCGAGATATGATGATTATTATTGATGTTTGATGTGATGATCCCATGAGGGATCTTGATGATCTTGATATTGGGAGATTCTTGATGATTATGGAATTCTTGATGATTATATAGAGTTCTTGATGATTATGTGTTGTTCTTGATAATTGTGTGATGCTCTTGATGTTTATGTGTTATTCTTACCGAATCTTGCAATTAGAAGACGAACAGTATACTTGTTGATATAAAAGTGATTAGAACCCTAGGTGGTATCGTATGATCTCATTCTTGGATTATCGGGTGGGGAAATCGCATGTTTGGGTGTTGATTATATTTAGAAAAGCATGATAGGTTGTGTGTCGTTCGTTTCTTGTATTTGGTTCGTTAATTGTCTACGTATTGTCGTTAATTGCGTTGTAAAGTGTCTAAGCATGGTTTCGGGTTTTAAGAAACCCGGGGCGTAAAGCGTGTGAAAAGAGTCAGTGGGGGGTAGGGGACCCGCCACCTACCCACGACCGTGAAACACCGCCCGGCAGCGGGTAGCCGGCGGGCGGGCAGCTGCCCGCCGGCGACCCGCTGCCCGGAACAGTAATTCCGGCGGGCAGCCGGCGGGTGGCCCCCACCCACCGGCTACCCGCTGGAAATTTCCCCAATTCGGGATCCCGGCTTCCCCGTTTGATATTCCCCCGATCCTCGTGGTGTCCCAACGGACTCCGTGCATCGTGCCTACGTCTAGTTTGATATTTCGGGTGCCGTTCGTAGGTTTACGAGTCGATTATATTGCATGCTAGTTGAATTGGTATCCCGTTGACCTAGGTGGTAGAAGTATGAACCCCTTGGGACTATTCTTAGTATGTGATGGATCACGCATAGGTTTTGTCATACGCTTTCTCCCCCTTCCTAATGTGTAATGTGGGTTGCATGTGCTTGCTATGTGTTATGTTTGTGTGTTACCCCAATTCGGTTGCGATCGGATTGGTTATCCTAAGCTGCGGTTCAGAAGCTGGCTGCGGTCAGATTGATACTCTTGGGCTGCGGTCCACCGTTTGGTTGCGATCAAACGTTTCTATACGAGCTGCGGTTCGTCCTCTTTCCTGGCTGCGGTCAGATGACATTCTCTTGGGCTGCGGTCCACTGTTTGGTTGTGATCAAACACTATGATGAGCTGCGGTTCATCGGTCGGTTGCGATCGACCCCTCCGTGTTGCGATACGGGGCAGGGTGCTGCGGGGCCGTGTCAGAGCTATATGCGCTGACCCTCATGTATGGGCATGCGATTGGTCCTGTGGCGCCAACAAAGTGTGTTATGTGTTGTGATATGGATGAGTTGTGATTATGAGTGTCTTGGGGGATGTGACTATGGGATTCATATTGGGGATTGTTCATGTTGGGTTGTGATTATTGTTTATGCTTTGCCTTATCTGCCTTATCTGTTGTGAACTGCATATGCTCGTTATAACTGTTGCTTGTGTCTGGCCTTATCTGTCGAGTCATTCCCGGTTTTAAAGCTAGAGTTCGTAGGATATATCTTTATGCGCAAAATGGTTTTCGTATATCTATATATATCTCTATATGTATTGTATTTCAACGCGTTAGAGTGGGTTACCAGCATCTCTCGCTGAACAGATATATTTGGCTTTCAGGCACAGAAGAATAAGTCACTGGAGCGCGCTAGAACTTGGAACGTAGAAGTAGATAGTTTCCCTTTTCGGCCTGCGTGCCATGCTTATGCCTTTACATTATTAAGGATATTAGTTAGTTTGCCTGTGCACCTGAGTTCTCTAGCTCAGGTGTGGCATAGCACCCCATTCTCTTGTATTATGTTTTGGGATTTAATGGGATTTCACCTTTATTTTATAAGTTTTAAATGTCTTGAAAATCTGGGGTGTTACAGTTGGTATCAGAGCTTAAGTTTGACCCTAGGATAAGACTCTTAAGACCGGACTTTAGGACACTAGGCTTGAACCCTAGGTACTTAGGAACATAAGATCCAGGAATCTTAGGACGCGCAGTGAGATTGTGAAACCTACACATAACCTTCCCTCACTTCATCCCTCTCTAACTTAAAGGAACCTCCCCCTACGCTTACCACACCAGGTAAGGGTGCGAATAGATAAGTTTACTTCCACAACTGGGTTATGTACACTTACCCAATAAATCGCCTCGTCCTAACTCCCGTCAAAAGACTTGACAAGGACCCTGACCAAAGAAAAAGAAGATTTGGATGACTACTAAGAAGAGGCGTTACAGTCAGGACTGCTAAAAGGGACGGACTGCAATACGCACCAACCCAGGGTAACCACGATAACCCCCGAGTCAGACAAATGACATGCACCTTCCGACAAGTTGCCTTATCTCGGCAAACCCGGGTTGCGGCTACAACAAACAGGAAGGAGAACTAGGACACCTATTAAAGTAGCGAAGGAATGACACCATTAGTCGAATCCTTGGGTGCAAGGTAAGTATATCGCGACACTTTGCGACCCCACCACCCTAATTTAAAATATCATCCGCCCTGAAACCCCAGCATCTTGATACCCCTATTTGTTGAAAACTCCCACCCCGAATCCTTAATTACCTTAAGAGCAAATTCGAAACCGTCATGACCTTGCTCACCCTTTGTTGCACTTAACCCAAACCCTTGGAAACCCTAAATTGTTATTGCCCTTACTCTAAGTTCATATCCCCACTCCGTTTGGAAACCCTGTTAAAAACCGTAGAGCAGCATAAGGCCCTTACCCTGCCTAGGGGCGTGAAGAACCGACATTCATTGATTCAATATTAAAATAAGTTGTTAGATAGGAATCGGCGAAGTAGGTGGAGGTCACGAATACGTATCACCCCACCCTTGCACGAAAACCGTGAAGGCTTCACGAGAAACCATAGCCTGTACGTACGCCACCGAAGAACGCCATGCGTTGACAAGAGCGGGCAAACAAATACGTTCAATGTGTCAGGGGCCCTCGCTACAGAAAACATCGTCAAATAGGTGCAACAGGCCGAACCTCAAGGAGGACATAAAGCCTTGCTAAGAATTTCATCCACCAAGGAAGGGATGAAACCCAATAGAACAAGAAAGACTAACCCGAAACCCCCCTTACCCTTAAGAACCCTCAGCAAGGATTAGGAGTCAAGACCTAGGGGTTTGACCCACTAAACCGACTAGGTCCAGACTTCTGGACATCCGAGGGGAACGTGCACGGAAACCATCACGAGAATTCCCCTGGAAGCCATAGAGACGAAGGGGACTTCGACACGGGAAGAGAAGATCAAACGAAAATCTTAGAATCAAACAAAGCCAAGGAAAAGGGATCACCAGTTCGACTGCACGCCACAACCAAGCCCCAAACAGGCATAATCAATCGAAGCCAAGAGTCCTTAGCCCCTTTCCCTCCCCTTGCCAATCAAGTACCATTTCCTTAAAGAATCCGTCCTATCACTCCAAACCTCGCTCTTGATCCCTCATTACAGACAAACCCGTACAAGGTGGCAACCTTCCTTCCTGTATTACGACCTTGAGACATCGACCCTATCCGCCCCTCGACTTTGAAACCTAGCCCTTGCACTTCTTACACCCCTTTAAACCCAGACCAAGAAAACATAGATATATATATATGTATGTATATCTACCTCTAGAACTCGTGCTTAAGGATCAATGAACATTGTACGATGGGTCATCCTATGTATCCAAGTCCCTTTTATTGTGCACAAGGGCATGGGACTTGTCAGGACATGAATCTGTGCATTTTTGGGGTCTTTCCCGAAGGAATTGACTATTCCTAGTCACTTTCCCAAGGGTCCCCAACGGGCCCTTGACGGGACCTGGGCGGGTCCTTGGCAGGAGCTTGGCAGGTGGACGACCGCCCACCTCGCGCCCACTGGTACAATGTGCTGATTTCTTAACCCCTCATTTTATTGATTTGTGGCGCACTTGTGTGCCTCGATTGAGGAATGTGAGTCTTGGGTAAGGAACCATGGACCACCCAAACATAGTGTCCTACGTAAAAGACCTTGACGCACGAGACACCATCGGGAAATCACAATCAATTACATTGCACGAGTAATTGAAATCGGATCCTACGATACAACCAACTAGGGATGTTTGGCGTGAAGGATTGCGCAAACCAAGGAGGCGAGTTGGGAACTCGTACTAAGAACCCACAAAAACCTTAAAAAGTCAAAATGCTAAGGAGGGACCGGGACTCCTCCAAACCATGGACATCGTTCGAGCAAATCAGAGGACTCCTTACAAGTTATATGGAATCAAGAACTACGTAGCCCATGGTGCTAAGCAAAAGGGTGAAGAACACATTCGCGCCAAGACTTCAAGGGTCATTAAGGACCCACAAGGAAATGAGGTGACTCATAAAGTCGCCGAGTCATCCCACAACGAAATTTGGTAACCGACTGCGCTTTAAAAGAAAAAGGGCACGCAAGGACACCTTCATCATTAAAAATAACACAAACAGGGCACAACAATGCCGAACCTCGGGTAAGACATGAAGTCTTACTAAGAATTTCATCCACTAAAGAAGAGATGAAATTCAATAAGAAGAGAAATTCGACCCAAAGTCCATCGACTCCCAAGAGACTTTGGGAAGAATTTGGGAAGTGCGCCCTAAGAGATTGGCTTGGTTGACCCAACTCGGTCAAGACCTTGGGCGCATTAAAGAAGTAAGTGTTGAATCACCACGGGAAATTCCCTCAAGAAAGAAGTGAAGGATGAAACCTTAGCCTGGGAAGCAAGGTCTAACAAGGACCTTAAGGTCAAGCAAACACCAACACCAAGGAAGGAGGACCATCAGCTCGTCGGCGCATCATGATCAAAGCATCTAACCAGATTATTCACTTGGGGTCGAGAAACCTTAACCCATCCTAGCCGAATTCCTTTCCCTCCCTTGGAAAATCGGCCCCTTCCTTATTTCAAAACCCTTTCTACCCTTCAGACCCCATTCTCAATCCCATGTTTTAACGATTCCATACCAGTGGCAACCTCACAACCTAAGTTGCAACCTCGAAAACTCGATCCTAAATTCCTGAATTCACCGTGTCCTCAAGTTTGAAACCCACTCTCTTAGCCCTGTAAACCTAATCGTTCTCAAAAACCCAACACACATAGGTGTGTAAGTATACAATTTCCCCGTGGAATACCCTCTCTATAGGACCACGGTTCTTCTCTGGACTCGTTAACCCTGCAATGAATTCCAAGCTTCGAGGACGAAGCTTCTCGTAAGGGGGGGAGAGTGTAACACCCCGTGTTACGGCCTTCAATCCCGGATTAATTATTTAATTAATCCCGTTAATAATAATTAAATACGATTTAATTCGGTTAGGTTTCCCTTTAATTAATTAATAAGGCCCACCATGAACCGTGGGACCTTGCCTAAATTAGAGCCTTAAGCCTATTAGGAGTAAAGAAAGTAAACCTTTTACTATTCAGATTCTGATTAGGAATCCTAGACCTAGTTATCTATTAGGAATAAAGGAAGTAGGTCTTTTACTATTCAGATTATGATTAGGATTCTCTTTAATTAATTAATATGGTCCACTATGGACCATGGAACCCAATCCTTAGTCCCAAAAGGAATAGAATTAGCAAGCCTATAATATTAGTTCCTAATTAGGACTCCTAAATATATAAATAGGGGACTTAAGAGGCACATAGAACCCCCCCACCACAATAAACGACTCACCATCCCAAAAGAGCTCCAAGAATTCCCTTAGAAGAAATCAAGAAAACAAGAAAGCTTAAAGAAAGACCCTTCATAGCCAAGGAATTAAATAAGGCTAAGAGGTAACCCATGTCTCAACAAAACCTATTTTCATAGCTATGATTCCCCCTTAGGGTTTCCCCATATTATTGTGCATTGGCGAGATATGATGATTATTATTGATGTTTGATGTGATGATCCCATGAGGGATCTTGATGATCTTGATATTGGGAGATTCTTGATGATTATGGAATTCCTGATGATTATATAGAGTTCTTGATGATTATGTGTTGTTCTTGATAATTGTGTGATGCTCTTGATGTTTATGTGTTATTCTTACCGAATCTTGCAATTAGAAGACGAACCGTATACTTGTTGATATAAAAGTGATTAGAACCCTAGGTGGTATCGTATGATCTCATTCTTGGATTATCGGGTGGGGAAATCGCATGTTTGGGTGTTCATTATATTTAGAAAAGCATGATAGGTTGTGTGCCGTTCGTTTCTTGTATTTGGTTCGTTAATTGTCTATGTATTGTCGTTAATTGCGTTGTAAAGTGTCTAAGCATGGTTTCGGGTTATAAGAAACCTGGGGCGTAAAGCGTGTGAAAAGAGTCAGTGGGGGGTAGGGGACCCGCCACCTACCCACGACCGTGAAACACCGCCCGGCAGCGGGTAGCCGGCGGGCGGGCAGCTGCCCGCCGGCGACCCGCTGCCCGGAACAGTAATTCCGGCGGGTAGCCGGCGGGTGGCCCCCACCCACCGGCTACCCGCTGGAAATTTCCCCAATTCGGGATCCCGGCTTCCCCGTTTGATATTCCCCCGATCCTCGTGGTGTCCCAACGGACTCCGTGCATCGTGCCTACGTCTAGTTTGATATTTCGGGTGCCGTTCGTAGGTTTACGAGTCGATTATATTGCATGCTAGTTGAATTGGTATCCCGTTGACCTAGGTGGTAGAAGTATGAACCCCTTGGGACTATTCTTAGTATGTGATGGATCACGCATAGGTTTTGTCATACGCTTTCTCCCCCTTCCTAATGTGTAATGTGGGTTGCATGTGCTTGCTATGTGTTATGTGTGTGTGTTACCCCAATTCGGTTGCGATCGGATTGGTTATCCTAAGCTGCGGTTCAGAAGCTGGCTGCGGTCAGATTGATATTCTTGGTCTGCGGTCCACCGTTTGGTTGCGATCAAACGTTTCTATACGAGCTGCGGTTCGTCCTCTTTCCTGGCTGCGGTCAGATGACATTCTCTTGGGCTGCGGTCCACTGTTTGGTTGCGATCAAACACTATGATGAGCTGCGGTTCATCGGTCGGTTGCGATCAACCCCTCCGTGTTGCGATACGGGGCAGGGTGCTGCGGGGCCGTGTCAGAGCTATATGCACTGACCCTCATGTATGGGCATGCGATTGGTCCTGTGGCGCCAACAAAGTGTGTTATGTGTTGTGATATGGATGAGTTGTGATTATGAGTGTCTTGGGGGATGTGACTATGGGATTCATATTGGGGATTGTTCATGTTGGGTTGTGATTATTGTTTATGCTTTGCCTTATCTGCCTTATCTGTTGTGAACTGCATATGCTCGTTATAACTGTTGCTTGTGTCTGGCCTTATCTGTCGAGTCATTCCCAGTTTTAAAGCTAGAGTTCGTAGGATATATCTTCATGCGCAAAATGGTTTTCGTATATCTATATATATCTCTATATGTATTGTATTTCAACGCGTTGGAGTGGGTTACCAGCATCTCTCGCTGAACAGATATATTTGGCTTTCAGGCACAGAAGAATAAGTCACTGGAGCGCGCTAGAACTTGGAACGTAGAAGTAGATAGTTTCCCTTTTCGGCCTGCGTGCCATGCTTATGCCTTTACACTATTGAGGATATTAGTTAGTTAGCCTGTGCACCTGAGTTCTCTAGCTCAGGTGTGGCATAGCACCCCATACTCTTGTATTATGTTTTGGGATTTAATGGGATTTCACCTTTATTTTATAAGTTTTAAATGTCTTGAAAATCTGGGGTGTTACACCATCCTTGACTTCTATAGAAACAGCACGAAGACGGGAGGAAACTTAGAAGCCAGCACCCTTACCCGGTGCCTTAACTTAAAAGAACCCACAACAGAAAGAAGAACAAAGCACATGAAACAAAACAGGAAAGATAAGAGTACTCACAACCTCACCGTGCGTCCTAATGTTTCTAAGACCTAGGTACTTAAACACTTAGGATTCGAGCTTAACTTCTTAAGGTCTTACACTTGAAAGCACTAACCTAGGTTCCAATCTAGGTTCCTAAAGTCCAACTCTTAACATCCTATGCTCAAACCTAGGCTCTGATACCAACTGTAACACCACCGAATTTCAACAACTTTTAAAACCAATTAAAGCTTAGAAAAGAGATGCAGTCTAAACATTAACATAAGAAAAGTGGAAGCTAACTACACCAATCCGGGAGATGTTATGCCACACCTACACAACAATAGATGCACAGGCAAACACTAACCACTAAACAGTCTAACAAATCAACTACTTAGGCTCACAGGCCTCAACAACTATTAAAGGAAGAGATCTAATCTATCTACAGGCCACTAACACGCTCTCCAAAGGTACTCAACTTGTAAAAGATAAGGGATAACACCCGGTCAGCGAATAATGCTGGTAACCCATCAACACGCGTTAAGTATCATAATATATACATAGATATAATCAAAAGCGTTTGAAACTGGAAATACAATATATATCATTTTAAAGCCGAGAGAGGAAACATCAATGGACTAATCAATAACTCACAACAAAGGTCAAAGACCAACATACTCAACAAGACAATAGAACCACAAGCAACAAGCTCAACAACAAGGTACAACGTACGACACAAATAAGGGTTCACAAAAGACATGCTCTTAAGCAATGAGAGGCAAGATTCACACCATACGAGTTCCAAGTCCACATAGGACACTATCACGCCAAGTCATATACCGTGGAGTCGGCACCGTGGCTCGATTCATAGTGGATCAGTGTGGAGAGCTCTAAATCATCAGTCATGTATCGCGTAGTCATCGAACGACCCGGATCACATGCATAGTGTCATCGCAATGACAAGGACCGCAGCCCAATGGAAACAGAGCTAGCAACCTTAAGTGTATACACCCCCTATTGAGATTCCAAGCTCAACGGGTTAGTTACCATCTCTGGCAACGGGGATAAGTTTCCCATGTTGCCCACAAGTAAAGTATCCAAACGGTCATCCGGAGCTTCACTACCGGTCCGTTCACACATAAGTCCTCACACTGCCCACTTTACCAGCTCAAACATCTCATCACATCAATCCATCATCTCAACAAGAGTCAAAACACACGGAATCTAGAGATACAACAACACCTAGATTCCACACAAAGTGTGTACAACAACGGATACCACATCTGATGAGGACACGGCCCAAGTAAATTAAAATATCACTATGTCGGTCCAAAAATATAAAAAGAAGGTCCTAGAATGCTCATTGAACTTGATCATCATTGAAATGAAGTCATATAATTAAAATGTAGTTATTTTAGTTAATTAAAATGCATTTATGTTAAATTTAATTAGTGACCTTTTGTTTTCTTTATTTCTATGTTACTAGTTCAAGGGAGATGAATGTTCTTTAATGCCTTGTAAATAGTCTTCTATAAAAAGGAGGCTAAAACATCATCTTTGGAGGAGAATTTTTGAGATTGAATCAAAAGAAAATGTTTAGGCATTTTTGTTGTCTCTCTTGTGTTTTGAGAGATGTTCTTTTAGGCTTATCAAGATAATACCAATCTTGTGGTGCCATCCATTCCTTATCACCTAAGACCAAGGTGTGGCGGAAATATCTTTATAGAAAAACACAAAAATAATCCCATAACCAACCCCTACATCAACCAATTCCATCTCCAACACTCTCAAACCATAATTGTTGTTCCTGCTGTTTTGGTGAAGAAAAGGTCGGGCAATCAAAGGATTCTTTGGTGAATCGACTCTCGAGTTCATCCTTAAAGATCCACATCAGTTTGGTATCAGAGCTTTGGGTTCATTCCTCACACAAAAAAGGTTAACACTCTACCAATCAATTCTTGTTTCATTTGTTTCTGCAGTAAATTTTCAGCCTGCGTCTTCTAAAAAAAAAATTCCAAAAAAATACTTCCACATATCCAATTGTGTTGAAATTTTTTCTGGAAGTACCCAACCTACCACTATATTGTTTCATGAAATTTTTGTGCAAAAATCATATTCCAAGAAACACAGAAAAATTGCTGAATTCAACACAACCGTAAGATTCTGCCCAGAAATTTTCTTCCTGTCCAGTCCAGAAGAAAAGTTTGGAAAAAAATACTTCCACTTATCTTTTTGCCCTGAAAATTTTTATGGTTGAATAAAACCCATAGTTCTTGCTAACCATAAAAAAATTTGGGTCAAAATATCATCCATAACATTCCAGAAAATTCATCAAAGCCACCCTTAAAATATGTCCAGATTTGTGTTGTCATCCCTTGTATTTTCTAGTTATTGTTCATTGTTTCACATCATCCATGGAGTCTTTTGAGTTAAATACACTTCAACAAGGATCACTTAGTGTGGAAGAATTCTACAACAAGTTAAGAGATTTGATGATCCGAGATGAGGTGATTGAGCCAACTGCAATTACCAAGAACAGATTTGTGTATGGTGTTAGAAAGGAGATTGCACGAATGCTTCCTCAAGGGTGCAAGTGTTTGTTTACTTTACTATACCATGCCAAAATAATTGAAGAAAAATTGCAGCAGAAAGAGGTCAAGAATTTGACATCTATTTCCTTGTCATATCATGAGGGCTCAAAAGAAATGAGTGACAATGTAAAAATAAGTGAAGAAGAGTGTGAAAACAAAGATGAGAAATATTTGGGTGAAAAAGGAGAGATTGAGAAAAAAACTGAACGTGAGGAAGAAGAATTGTCTTTTGAACTTTGTGAGAAAAAGAATGAGGGAGAAGATTTCGAGAACTCCATAAACTTTATTTTAAGTTCTTTGTAGGTTAATGAATGTGATACAAGGGTTGAAAACCAATTGGAAGGAATGGTATTGTTATGCCATGATCTACAAAGCGCGGGATCAGTCACTCTCCTTGGTGAAGGTATTAAAGTCATATGGTCGGATAATTACTCATTTCCATTTGACCAAGGCAAGTGTGATTCGAGGACGAATCATCTCGAAGAGTGAGGGAATGATGAGGACACGGCCCAAGTAAATTAAAATATCACTATGTCGGTCCAAAAATATAAAAAGAAGGTCCTAGAATGCTCATTGAACTTGATCATCATTGAAATGAAGTCATATAATTAAAATGTAGTTATTTTAGTTAATTAAAATGCATTTATGTTAAATTTAATTAGTGACCTTTTGTTTTCTTTATTTCTATGTTACTAGTTCAAGGGAGATGAATGTTCTTTAATGCCTTGTAAATAGTCTTCTATAAAAAGGAGGCTAAAACATCATCTTTGGGGGAGAATTTTTGAGATTGAATCAAAAGAAAATGTTTAGGCATTTTTGTTGTCTCTCTTGTGTTTTGAGAGATGTTCTTTTAGGCTTATCAAGATAATACCAATCTTGTGGTGCCATCCATTCCTTATCACCTAAGACCAAGGTGTGGCGGAAATATCTTTATAGAAAAACACAAAAATAATCCCATAACCAACCCCTACATCAACCAATTCCATCTCCAACACTCTCAAACCATAATTGCTGTTCCTGCTGTTTTGGTGAGGAAAAGATCGGGCAATCAAAGGATTCTTTGGTGAATCGACTCTCGAGTTCATCCTTAATGATCCACATCAACATCTGTACCTTGGAGATTAAGATCCCATACCCTTAATCGTGCAATCAAGGTATAGCCAATACCCATGTTTTAATCACAGGAATCAATCAATGGATCACAATAAAGATATGAAACCATACTCAACAAGGAAGGATTACAATCCGACACCTACGATGGTCAACACAAGTTGCCAACCTCAATAGGAAAGAACAAACCACACACACAAGCATTGTAACACCCCCTAATTTCCATGCTAAGTTAAGCCTTAGACATGCATATAACTAGTCATAACATCATACACAGCGGAAGACTAAATAGGGAATATATGAATAGGAAATAAAGAGTGCTATGCCACGCCCACCCAAAGGTGACCGCAGTGGCAAAACATCTGCGTAAATCCGCAATCTAAATTCATTCAGAAACAGGAGTACTAATGTCTAACATTGGCACACAGGCCACAACATCTCAAAACAAAGGGATCTAAGCTAACAGGTTCTAGACCGCGCTCTCGTCTACTCATCACGTGAAAGAAACACATAAAATAAGGGACGACGCACGGTCATCGAATGATGCTGGTAACCCACCAATACATGTGAAATATCATATGTAGATAGTTAATATATATACAAAATCATTTGCGAAATGGGATATAGTATATATCAATTTCAAAGCCAAGATAGAGATCAACACAAGACTATTTGCACTCACACAAGATAAGGGAACACATCCAAATATGACAAGAAGTACTAACGACTCACAAGAACGGCTCAAGGCATAATCTACCATCACAGAGTAGATTAACACCCGACATGCATAACACAAGATAATAAGGACACAACCATTGGCAACACATGCCTTTGTGACTACACACGTCACAAATAGAGAAATACACAACAACGGCTATACAAGCCTTCGTGACATCACCCATCACGAATTGATATGCCTTCCTTATGCCCGGTTCCAACCTTATGGCTACCCCCAACCTTATGTCTAGTTCCAACCATTACCTCCAGGACCCCTGTACAACCCCTGGGACCGTCGCTCCACACCAACGACCACCAACAAGACCACCGATTCATAGTACACGAGGGTACCGATCACACACACGGCAACACATGCCACCCAAGAAATACGTGAACCCATCACTCAGGTCACAAACTCCATAATCGCGTCATGGCCACCACGAGGACCACTGCCGTACCTTGGTGACTAGTGTCCCATACCACTAATCGTGCAATCCAGGTATAGCCACACACACCACACCACAACAGGAATCAATCAGTGGATCACAACGAAGATATGAAACCATACTCAATCAAGGAATGGATCGTAGTCCAACAACAACGATGATTAACACAAGTGATCATCCACAATAGGAAAGGAAAAACAACACACACGCTAGCATTTAAACACCGAACTAGCATGCTTATCAAACGGGTAAGCCAAACATAGTTCCGAAGAACACACAAGACTCACCATGGTTCAATGAATCACAATCTTGAACACTTAGCACGATTCAAGACACCAAAACCTACATGGATTCCTACCATAGAGTTCTAGACAAACGAAACATCAAGAATACACTCAAATAGTTCCCCAAAAGAACATCGGGAAGTCAAAAGACCAAATACCGAGTCAAAAGAATCGCGGGGAACAAATCCCCAAACAAGCCAACGTTGTTCCCCGCGGGTGGACCCATGGGTAGATCCCCACCCGTGGTTCCGCCCGCAGGTACCACACTCACCGGCCATGTACCCCGCGGGTGGGGCGGCGGGTGGACGCCTACCCGCCGTTCTGCCCGCGGGTACACTCCTGTACCATAAATAATCCCTTCGGGGATTTTCAACTCCAAGCTCAAATTCAAGTCCAAAACATGTCAAATCTCACCAAATACAACAACATGACTTGAATCAAAGGAATAGCCAAGCAATGGCATACCTGAACCCTAATAACAAGCTCTAGATATGCATTTTCACAAGACAATGCATCAACACTCACATTTCATAGAAAAACACATATAGAATCCAAGAAATCTTCATATAGGAAAGCAAAATAGATTTTGTAGAGCATGGGTTACCTCTTGAAGACTTATCCTTCACTTACAACACTCCACAAGGCTCCCAACAAGGTTCCCTTTCCACACCCACTTCAAGAACATACCAAAACAACATAAAGATTTCACCTTTGTAAAAAGATACCTTAGAAATAACTAAAAACACTAGAGGAGCTTAGATCTTACCCTCCTAGATGCTCAAAAGTATGAAAGGTAGAATCTTGAAAGCAAACTTGAAATATCTTAGTAGCCCTAGGTGTGGCTTGAAGAGAAAGCTAACTAGCTTTTAGAGATCAGAGAGAGAGCTTATGATTTTTCTCTTGGAGAGTGTTTGAAGAAATGAAATGTGTCTTCCTAGGTTAGCTTGAAAGACTATTGCCAAGGAAATGTCTAATTTGCCCTTACTAAGATGAAATGTGTAAGGGAACAACTCACAAAGCTTTATGTACAACTTTTGACTTTGGGTTGACTAGTTAATTACTAGTCCCCGACTATTGAATTTTCAGGAATTTAAGGAATTAAATTATCAATTGGATTAGAATTAATTACTTAATTAATCCCTTAATTGAATTTGGATTACAGGGTGTCACATCCTCTCCCCCTTCAAAGAAGCTTCATCCCTGAAGCTTGGGTTCGACGAATTAGATCAAACGATTTAATGGAACAACAATGTGACAAGAGTGTCAAGAACATCCTTATTTGGTCAAAACTCAAAGGATTCAAAAGGTATCAAACATAAGCAAGAAGGTATATCGATACAAGGATTGAAAGAATTTAACCAATGGAGATATTGAGCATAACAAACTCTAAACCAACCACAACCAACAACTTCCACCCAACCACCAAGGAACCTATAACTTCTAACAGAAACCACTAAACCAACATACCAACCCAGCAAGCAAGCAAAACAAACACACGAAGCAACCCACAACAACAGGCAACGGTAACACAACTAAAAGATAACACAAGCTAAAGAAGAAAAAAAAGGGGTGAACGAGGTTACCACAACACTAAGCTAAAACGACTCGCTCTCTGACTCGTCGGTGCTCTCTTCGGGCTCTTCTTCGTTTCCTCCTCTTTGGCTTGAGCTGGCATCAATCTGGTCTAGCATCTGGTGAACGGCAACAAACTGCGTCTTCATGAAAGCGAAGCCTTCTTCGATCATCTGATTCTGTTGACGTAGCAAGGTGACCACACGCTCCTCGTGCGTCATAGCATCGTGCTCCCTCTTGGTTCGGGCTTCCCTCCTCCTTCGGTTCTCTTCGCTTTCCGGATCGCTTTCCTCAACTTCGGCATCTTCTGGCGCTTCCACTTCCTCTTCTTGGTCCGCTTCACCCTCGACCTCTACATCACCTCCCAGACTCTGGACAGCAAGGTCCAACTTTCCAACAGGAATCTCGAGCTCTACAGCCAACTCATCTCTTTCCTCGGGACACTTCTTAGCATCTTCTTCTAGCGTGATGTAATCACCATCATCCAACTGAAACAAGTTGCAACTTCGCAAATTGATGGCATCCAACACCATTTTTCGAACGGTCTTCGGGATACAACCATCAACGCTCACACCCTTCTTGACAAGAATCCAACTCAACACCATACCATACGGTAGGCTCTTTCGGTTGTGGTCACGACAGAAGACCATATGTTGCAACATCAAAGCTGACAGATTGAACTTTACCATATTCTTAAGGCAAAAAGCAAAGGTGCACTCCAACTTCCCCAACAACCGACTTTTGTTGTTATTGGGCAACAAGCAATCTGACACAAGCATTACCAAAATCCTTTGTTCGGCGGACAACCACTTCTTCTCCGGCCTCGAGGCTTGAGTGAAACCACTCGTGCGACCCAACAAATAACTCAAATAGTCCCAGTACCCCATGGTATCCGTACTAATCCACGAGTTACCACTGTACTGAGCAACACCCGAAGCAGATAAACTCAAAACCTGAGCTAGCCTGTTTTCAGACAAAACCACTTTCACACCTCTCACCTTTTATGTGACTTCAAGCTTACCACCATCCTTTGTCACAACCATGTGACGATAAAACTCTTTAACCAAACTGGGGTAAGTCTCGGCCCTTATGGAGAGAAACCCATCCAACAAACCTTGAAATCTAAGCATATCCAACAAGGAACTAGAAAACGATTCTGGCTCAAAAGCTTTACCTTCAAGAACGAGATAATGGGTATCCACCCATTCCACTTTTCTTGTCAAACTTGACATCCTAGGCATGGTTGGAGATGACCCAAAGCTCAACAAAAAGGACCCAAGGCTTTCCTCCTCTTTTTCTTCTTCACTCTCGCTGCCTCTCACTCTCTCGCTGCTCTCTCGGCTTTCCGGTGGACACGGCTGTTCGGCGGGGAGCTCCGGCAGGTGGCGGCGGCGACTATAGGTGGCAGCGGTTCGATCGGCGACGGGGACCGGGCGGGTGGTGACGGGTTGTGGGAGGGGGGGTGGCCCGGCTGAACTCTACGGGTAGGGGAAGGGAGGAAAGAAGAAGAGAAGAATTTGGGGGTTTAGGGATTTGGGGAAGAAATTTGGAAAAAGATGATTTAATTTGGGGATTTGGGTAAAGTGAGAATTTATGGTTTAGATGGAATTAAAATTGGGTAGGTTTTAAGAAACATAATTAGCTTAAGTGGTTAGAGGGTTAGGTTAACAAATGATATACCCAAGTTCAAAACTTAAGGTTTTCAAATAAAAGTCTATTTGTCTTTTAGGCTTCACAAGAAAGGATTTTTATGGATTTTCCATTCCAAATTCGAAGAATTGCTTGGAGAGTTTTAAGTAACTCACAAGAAGGAAAGGTTACAATTTGTACATGTGCAACAATTATGGACTTAATCCAAGCATGACTCATCTTAGGGGTGAACAACTATCTCTACGAAAATGCTTGAACGTCCGACTAAAAGAATCACTAATCAAGAAGGGCTTACACTTAGGTCCAGAAGAATCATTCACCAAAGAGGAAAACATAACAAGGATAACGAAACGACTCCAACAGACAATCAAAGAAAAACAAGGTAACACACGAAGGCGCCAAGAACAAAACGCGTTCTAAAGTCAAGGGTAGGCTACAAAAAGGTTACCTGCTAGCTCTTCCTCCACCAAGCCCTCGTTCTCTGGCTGCGATCGTCCCATCACGAACACCCTTCCTGACGACCTAGACCCAGCTGCTCCACGGCTAGAACTACCTCCTGCTGCTCCTCCGGCTCCTGGGGGTGGTGGCAACGCCCATTGATTGGCTTGCTGAGGGCACTCGGCGACCTTGTGACCCCTGTCTGCACAACGAAAACACCGGAACGCTTGACCACGACAGTCCTGATCAGCATGCAGCTTCCGACATCTACGACAAGCAAACGTCTTGACTTGATTCCCATGCTCCGCTCGATTGGGTCCTTGGGTTGGAGATGATGCATTCTTAGCTTGGAAACTCGGCTTAGGCTTCTTGAAGCTGGAAGAGCCTCCACTCTCGGTTCTTTTCATTGCAAGCTCATAAGATCCTCGCTGCAACTGCTGAACACGGTACAGATCCGCGGCACTCAGGTATGCTTCCTTCAAAGAACTCGGCCAACTCACGGTTAGGGCCTTCCGTGCCTCGTAGTTCAAGCCAGCTACAAACTTCTCAACCATGGCGAGCTCCGTAGGCACAAGCATTCGGGCGAAACGCTCAAGCTCTAGGAACCTCTTGTGGTACTCAACCACCGATAAAGATCCTTGCTGGAGATGAAGGAATTCCTCATACATTGCAGCACTAACATGTGCCGGATAAAACCTCTCGCGCATCCCATCCGTTAGAGCGGTCCATCCAAACTCAGGCTCCTCAAGGCAAGCTGGGCCCTCATGCATCCACCATAAATCAGCCTCAAGACAGAAGTAGAACGTTGCAAGCTCTACTCTTCGCTCTTCTGGACAACCGACAACCGAGAAGATCTTGTCAAACGTCCTCATCCATTCTTCCAAGATAACCGGGTCTTCCTCACCCGCAAAGGTCGGTGGCCTGTGACCCGACAGGAGACGCCCAATGTCCCTATGCCCGGCAGGCTGAGGAGGTGGCACGGGATGGTTATTCTGCAACAAGGCCTCACTAAGGGTCTGCATCGTCTGCGTCAACTGCTGGAGGTTCTGCGCAAGCTGCTCATTCGTCGGGGTCTCTGGCGTACGCGCCCGAGGACGAGGAGGCATCGCAAGCTTCTACAACAACAACACGATTACCAACAAGACAACAAACAAGCAAGCAACTGTAAACAACGCTCAACGCACCGCGCATCCTAAGAAATCCTAAACTTAAACACTTAGATAGTTATGGTCACCTTAAGGTCTCAAACCACACTTATCCACTTAAAAGTCAAGACTTTATCAACCTAGGCTCTGATACCAACTGTAACACCCCCCTAATTTCCATGCTAAATTAAGCCTTAGACATGCAGATAACTAGTCATAACATCATACACAGCGGAAGACAAAACAGGGTGTAACACCCCGTGTTACGACCCCTAAGATCAATTAAATCATCTGATCAATTACCCAAAAGGAAGAATTAAATCGCAATAATTAATTAGGAAAGGCCCACCATAGTCCACGGGCCCTTATCCCTAAACCCAATCCTTAGTCCCAAAAGAAATAGAATTAGCAAGCCCATAATATTAGTTCCTAACTAGGACTCCTAAATATATAAATAGGGGACTTAAGAGGCACCTAGAAACCCCCCACCACAAGAATAACGCCCACCACCCTAAAGAGCTCCAAGAATCCCCCTAGAAGAAATCAAGAAAGCAAGAAAGCTTAAAGAAAGACTCTTCATAGCCAATGAATTAATTAAGGCTAAGAGGTAACCCATGTCTCAACAAAACCTATTTTCATTGCTATGATTTCCCCCGTAGGATTTCCCCATATTATTGTGTATTGATGACTTGTGATATTATTATTGATGATTAATGGGATAATTCCATGGGTGATCTTGATATTGGGAGATTCTTGATAATTATGGTGTTCTTAACGATTATGTGGAGTTCTTGATGATTATATGTTGTTCCGGATAATTGTATGGCGTTCTTGATGATTATGTGTTATTCGTACCGAATCTTGTAATTAGAAGACGAACCGTATTTTTGTTGATATAGAAGTAATTAGAACCCTAGGTTGATGTTCTTGTTGGTGTTCTTGATACTTATGTGATATTCTTACCGAATCTGTAATTAGAAGACGAATCGTATCCCTGTTGGTATAAAAGTGATTAGAACCCTAGGTTGTATCGTATGATATCATTCTTGGTTTATCGGGTGGGAAATTGCATGTTTGGGGTGTCGATTATGTTAGAAAAACATGATAGGTTATGTGCCGTACGTTTCTTGTATTTGATCCGTTAATTGTCTACGTGTTGATCGTTAATTGCGTTGTAAAGTGTCTAAGCATGGTTTCGGGTTCCACAATGGTTCCCGGGGCGTTTTTCTGTGATGAAAGAGTCAGTGGGGGGTAGGTGGGGTTAGGGGACCCGCCACCTACCCGCGGCATTCTTGGGCAACGCCGGCAGCGGGCAGCCGGCGGGCGGGCAGCTGCCCGCCGGGCACCCGCTGCCCGCATTTGCTTCCGCCGGCGGGTGATCCCTCACCCACCGGCTACCCGCTGGTTTGAACCCCGCTTTGGGGTTTCGACTTCCCCGTTTGATGTTTCCCCGACCCCCGTGGTGTCCCAACGGACTCCGTCTATCGTGCCTATGTCTAGTTTGATGTTTCGGGTACCGTTCGTAGGTTGTATGAGTCTTATATATTGCATGCTAGTGGAATTGGTATCCCGTTGACCTAGGTGAAAGGAGTATGAACCCCTTAGGACCTTTCTTAGTATGTGAAGGATCACGCATAGGTTTTGTTATACGTTTTCTCCCCCTTCCCAACGTGTTAATGTGGGTTGCATATACTTGCTATGTGTTATGTGTGTTTGTAACCCCGAATTGGTTAAAGATCAATCGGGCTATACGGGAAGTCGGGTGGGCTGAGAACCATACCGGCTGTTAACCAGGCTAGTAGAGACCGGTCAGGTATATAAATATTATATAGGACTAAGTTCCACTATACGGGCAGTCGGATGCGCTGAGAACCATACCGGCTGTTAACCAGGCTGGTAGAGACCGGTCAGGTATATAAATATTATATAGGACAAAGGTCCACTATACGGGCAGTTGAATGGGCTGAGAACCATCTCAACTGTAAACCAGGCTGGTAAAGACCGGTCAGTTATATAAATATTATGTAGGACAAAGGTCGATCAGCCGGTTGCGATCGGCTCCTCCGTAATGTGAGACGGGGCAGGGTGCTGCGGGGCCGTGTCAGAGCTATATGCGCTGACCCTCATGTATGGGCATGCGATTGGTCCTGTGGCGCCAACAAAGTGTGCTATGTGATGAGATATGGATGAGTTGTGTTTATGAGTATATCGGGGGATGTGACTATGGGACTTATGCTGGGGATTATGTATGTTGGGTTATGATTATTATTTGCGATCAGCTTTATCTGTCTTGCCGTTGTGGATTGTATACGCTTGATTATAACTGTTGCTTGTGTCTAGCCTTATCTGTCGAGTCATTCCCGGTTTTAAAGGCTAGAGTCTCATTGGATAGATCTTCATGCTTCAAAATGGTTTTCGTATATCTATATATATCTCTATATGTATTGTATTTCAACGCGTTGGAGTGGGTTACCAGCATCTCTCGCTGAACAGATATATTTGGCTTTCAGGCACAGAAGAATAAGTCACTGGAGCGCGCTAGAACTTGGAACGTAGAAGTAGATAGTTTCCCTTTCGGCCTGCGTGCCATGTTTATGCATTTACATTACCAAGGATATTAGATAGTTAGCCTGTGCACCTGAGTTCTCTAGCTCAGGTGTGGCATAGCACCCCGCACTCTTGTATTATGTTTTGGGATTTAATGAGATTTCACCTTTATTTTATGTTTTAAATATCTTGAAAATCTGGGGTGTTACACAAGGAATATATGAATAGGAAATAAAGGGTGCTATGCCACGCCCACCCAAAGGTGAACGCACAGGCAAAACATCTGCATAAATCCGCAATCTAAATTCATTGAGAAACAGGAGTACTAATGTCTAACATTGGCACACAGGCCACAACATCTCAAAACAAAGGGATCTAAGCTAACAGGTTTTAGACCGCGCTCTCCTCTACTCATCACCTGAAAGAAACACATAAAATAAGGGACGACGCCCAGTCAGCGAATGATGCTGGTAACCCACCAAAACATGTGAAATATCATATGTAGATAGTTAATATATATACAAAATCATTTGCTAAGGACAACCATTGGTATAATCTACCATTGGCAAGAAGTAATAACGAGTCACAAGAACGGCTCAAGGTATAATCTACCATCACATAGTAGATTAACACCCGACATGCGTAACACTAGAGAATAAGGACACAACCATTGGCAACACAGGCCTTTGTGACTACACACGTCACAAATAGAGAAATACACAACAACGGCTATACAAACCTTCGTGAGATCACCCATCACGAATTGATATGCCTTCCTTATGCCCGGTTCCAACCTTATGGCTACCCCCAACCTTATGTCTAGTTCCAACCATTATCTCCAGGACCCCTGTACAACCAAGTCCAACCTATTCCCTCCTGGGACCGTCGTCCCCCACCAACGACCACCAACAAGACCACCGATTCATAGTACACGAGGTACCGATCACACACACGACAATACATGCCACCCAAGAAATACGTGAACCCATCACTCAGGTCACAAACTCCATAATTGCATCATGGCCACCACGAGGACCACTGTCGCACCTTGGTGACTAGTGTCTCATACCACTAATCGTGCAATCCAGGTACAGCCACACACACCACACCACAACAGGAATCAATCAACGGATCACAATGAAGATATGAAACCATACTCAATCAAGGAATAGATCACAGTCCAACAACAACGAGGATTAACACAAGTCATCATCCACAATAGGAAAGGACAAACAACACACATGCTAGCATTTAAACACCGAACTAGCATGCTTATCAAACGGGTAAACCAAACATAGTTCCGAAGAACACACAAGACTCACCATGGTTCAACGAATCACAATGTTGAACACTTAGCACGATTCAAGACACCAAAACCTACATGGATTCCTACCATATAGTTCTAGGCATACGAAACATCAAGAAGACACTCAAATAGTTCCCCAAAAGAACATCGGGAAGTCAAAAAAACCAAATACCGAGTCAAAAGAATCACGAGGAACAAATCCCCAAACAAGCCACCATTGTTCCCCGCGGGTGGACCCACAGGTAGACCCCCACCCGTGGTTCCGCCCGCGGGTACCACACCCACCGGTCATGTACCCCGCGGGTGGGGCGGCGGGAGGACGCCTACCCGCCGTTCCGCCCGCGGGTACACTCCTGTACCACAAATAATCCCTTCTGGGATTTTCAACTCCAAGCTCAAATTCAAGTCCAAAACATGCCAAATCTCACCAAATACAAAAACATGACTTGAATAAAAGGAATAGCCAAGCAATGGCATACATGAACCCTAATAACAAGCTCTAGATATGCATTTTCACAAGACAATGCATCAACACTCACATTTCATAGCAAAACACATGTAGAATCTAAGAAATCTTCATATAGGTAAGCAAAATAGATTTTGTAGAGCTTATGATTTTTCTCTTGGAGAGTGTTTGAAGAAATGAAATGTGTCTTCCTAGGTTAGCTTGAAAGACTACTATCAAGGAAATGTCTCATTTACCCTTACTAAGATGAAATGTGTAAGGGAACAAGGGAACAACTCACAAAGCTTTAGGTACAACTTTTGACTTTGGGTTGACTAGTCAATTACTAGTCCCCGACTATTGAATTTTCAGGAATTTAAGGAATTAAATTATCAATTGGATTATGATTAATTACTTAATTAATCCCTGAATTGAATTTGCATTACGGGGTGTCACAAGCATTACAACATCAAACTAGCATGCATATCAAACGGGTAAACCAAAATAGTTCCAATGAACCACAAAGACTCAACATCAATCCAACGAATCACAAGGTTGGATAATAAGCACAACTCAAGACACCAAATCCTAACGTGGATTCCTAACTCATCGTTCTAGACATACAAAACATCAAGAACACTCACAAAAGCTCAATAATTCAACAACGGGAGGTCAAAACATCAAATACCAAGAAGAAGGGATCACGGGGAACAAATCCCCGCAATCCCAAACATGTTTCGTGCGGTAGGAACCACGGGTAGGGCTCCACCCGCGGGTACGCCCTGCACCCAAAATTTCAGCATTCGCGAAAAATCACTTTTTAGGCCAAGTTCAAGTCCAAATGACCCCAAATCTTCCATACAACAAAGATATGACTTGAACCTATGAATAACTCATAAAATAGTATTCAAGAACCCTAAATACAAGCTCTAAAAATACGTCATCACATGATCATGCATGAATCACTCAAACACATCAAGAATATCACATAGAAGCCAATAATCATTATTATCAAGTGAAAATAGGTTTTGTGTAGCATGGGTTACCTCTTGTAGACCAAGAACACCTTCTTCAACCTTAAAGCAAGACCAAAGCTCCTCTAGATCAACCTAGCACTTCACCCACCACTAAATCTTCTACAAACTCCCAAAACCCACAAGGTAGAGGAAAGATTTAGAGAAAAGATGGGGGAATCTTGTAAGGAAAAGGTAGGGAAGGATAGATCTTACCATTCCTAGCCATGTAGTGTTGGAAAGTTGGAATCTTGGTGGAAAACTATGCAAAGCTTGGATGTTCCCTTTTTGGCTTGGAGAGCAAGCTAGGATTCTTTTAGAGAGAGGTTGGAGAGTTTTTAGAACTTTGGCTAGCATGGAATGAAGACAAGAGGTCTTGTTAGGGAAACATGAGCACCTCTCATTAGTGAAAAGACCCAGTTACCCTTACTAAGGTTTGGATGAATAAGGGATTGAGGTACAACACACAAGGCACAAGGTACACCAAGAAGACTAGTCAATTTCTAGTCCTTCGACTATGAAATTTCAGGATTTTAGGAATAAATTACCAAGGAAGGCTAGGATTAATTCCTTAATTAATCCCAATTAGCATTTTGATTTACGGGGTGTCACAAGACCGTTGGCTAGCATCGTGGTAGACCGGCCCTAGGGGACGGCCCTAGGAGAGGGTCATTGCCTAGAGTCGCGTTTTAGGCAGTTTGATGCGGTGGGCCTAGTTGAGCCCCGCCCTAGCCTCGTTGAGTTTTCTCTGTGCAGTGGCTGGGCCCTTGTGGCTCAGCTACATGTCGTTTCAGAGGAGGTGTCGTGGGCCCTTGTCGTCTTGATGCACGTTTAGGCTTTGATTTCGTCAACCTTGGTTTAGTTTTGAGTAAATTGTGCTAGTTTTGTAGAAAGAGTTAATGCAGAGGTTGTTTACAGTAAACAGAGAAGTGAAGCATCAGACTTAGACTTTCTACCTGTTGAGCATGCTATTATCCCTTGTTTAGTAGAAAAGCATGAACACAATGTGTTAAACTTTGATAGAAAAGCATGCCTAGAGTGTATACTATGAATTACTAAGTTTATTGCCAAGTTTTTATTACCATGAAATGTGCAAGTTTGCCTATCTTGAAAGTTAATTTGTAGTAAATGATTTCCCTTGAGTATTTTTGAGTTCCAATAGCATGTCGACTAATTGCTAAGTGTTTATAGAGAAGATTAGTCAAATTGTGAATTTCAAGCATGATTTATGAATTTGTTGAGTTTCATAGTGGATGGAAGTTATAAGCATGTTTTACAGTAAATGGCATCTTTGAGCATTCCATGTTTTAAAAGTGCATATGTAGCTAATGTGAGCCTAAGTATTATTTTCTAAAATCTCATATCCCCTTTGCAGAGTTATTATCTTGCCATTTGAAATCGAGTTGAAAAGTTATGTGCATTTTTGCATATGAAAAGTGTTGCATGATTTGAGTTGCATGAGTGATATCTATCTATATATATCTATTGTGAGGAAAACAGTATTTTTGGAGGACCCGTTTGGACTATGTCCTTACGGAGTAAAAGAGAAAGCAACGGACATTGCGATCCGATATCATGTAACGCGACGTATTCCCACGTTACGAGGTTAGAAACTGCCCACCAGGCTTGGAATCCCGGTCAGGGGGTGTGCACACTGATAGTTCGATACCTGATTCCATAGAGTATGAGTTTTGGAACCACGAGATTGGTTCTGCGGGCGGGATGAGAGATTGGCCGGCTAGATGCCATGCCCAATGGGTTCATTCAGATGTTGGTGTAGTCCTGCCTCGCCCACGAGTAAAGAGAAAGCGAGTCAAGAGACTCAAGAGAAAGAAAGCGAGTCATTGAGACTCAGAAAAGAAGAGCATAGAATGTCATTTATGAGAACAAGAAACCTCCACAAAAAAGTATTCTTTTTGAAAGAGTGTTATGTGTATCTATACTTACTATAACATCATCTTATGAGTCATATATCTTGCATGAGATTGCATGAGTAGAAGCACGAGATTGCATGAGTAGAAGCACGAGATTGCTTATTATATATCTTGCACGAGATTGCTTATTATATATCTTGCCTATTTATTATTTAGGTTGCAAGCATCTAGAAGCTAACGCCAAAATATGATTTATGTGCTTTAAGTTGATTGTTTCAAGTATGTGAAACTTCTGTTTTTCCAAAGTATATAATGTATTACTTTACAGGGTTGAGTGGCGTTATACTTAGCTTCGTGTTAACGGGTTTTGCTTGCTACTTATTGTTTGTTAACCCCTTTCAGGTGGGCCCAGTTCGTAGGAATGAAAACATGAGTTAGACTAGTTTAGCTAGATAGGTTGTAGTCTAAACTCTTATTTGTTTTTATGGGTTGTAGTTGACCATCCTTTTTGTTTGGTGCTGGACACCGGGGCTTCATCCCCTAGTTACTTGGTTGTAGTTACTTTTGAGCTTGACTCTTAGATCCCTTTTGTAGCCTGTGCAGTTACCTTGGGCGGTGATTCTGGCGGTGACACCTCTCTTAAATCTTTTAGTTGTTTATTTTCCACTGCTTTGTTAATCTTAATTGGTTTTTCTTTGTTAACTAAGTTTAAGAAAAGTGGGGTGTTATAGAGCAGCTGTCCCCACTGCCCCCATTGTAGATCTGCCACTGTCTATTTTATTTGCGTATAAGTTATCTACTTATTTATTAGGGTTGCATTCACATGCAAACACCCTAAAAATATAAACATGTGGACAAATATGGGACATTAGATTTGAGTAGATTAACATATTAGATTTAAGGTAATAAAAATATTTGAGAATCCTAATTAATGATTAGAGGGGCTGTTAGGACAATATCCCAGAAGCCTAATTATGGGTAAAAATTAGAATTTCATATGAATCCTAAATTAAAGAATAGTAATTATGTTAGGATTAAACCACATAATAGATGCTACAACCCCCTACCAACGGCAATTCACCCTACGGCAAACACCCTACACCAATGGAATTCTGGCATAGCACAGCGGCGAGCACTCATAGATGCGAATATGGAGTATGTGCTGCCTACCGTACCAGGTAAACACCCGGAATTCATTAGTATAGTTTCTGTAGGCAGTGCGTGATGAATTGTTGAACTGTGCATTATTATACGAATGATTAAATAGTAATTATGTGAATTGGATACTAACGAATTAGGGAACATGTATGTAACACCCCGTGTTATGATCCCTAAAACCAATTAAATCATTTAATTAATCACCTAAGAGAAAGAATTAAATCACAACAATTAATTAGGGAGGCCCACCATAGTCCATGGGCCCTTATCGCTAAACCCAATCCTTAGTCCCAAAAGGAATAGAGTTAGCAAACCTATAGTAATTAGGCCTAAGTAAGACTCTTAGATATATAAATAGGGAACATAAGGAGGCACCTAGAATGTAATACCCCATATTTTTTGGGCACTATTCTTGTTACCCTAATTTTATTTTATTCTTTGAACTCCAAACCTGACCTAATATTTTTCTAAACTTCCTAATATGATTTTACTTCTATTATATTATAATATAATAAAAATATATTATTATGCCATAATTTCTCCTAATCATTCCTTATTATCATTATTATTATCTTAATAATAATAATAATAATAATTCTCGTAATTATCTTAACATTCTAGTCCTAATCCTTCTCTTGTACCTATATTTACACACGGCAAATGAAGCAAAGGAAAGAAAAAACCTAGTCAACTACAACCTTCCTTCTCCCCTCTCTCTATTCTTCTTTTCCGTTATAAAGTGGATTGTTCGTTGATGATGGACGGTGGTGTCCGACGGTATGGACTGGCGGTGGCGTAGCATGAAATCTGCAAGATGAGGTTTGTTCTTATAATTAACGAAGCTTGATGATGATGAATAAGATTGGCTATGATGTTATATTGGTTTATGAATAATTATAGGATGATGGTGGATGATGATTATAATAATGAATTCATGATAAGGTTTTGTGGTGATGATTCAGCAGTATGAGGATCATGATGAAATCTGTAGATTATGATTAAGGAATGGGAATGAAAGATGGTGATCTAAGGAAGATGATGGCTACGGTAATTAGTAATAATAATAATAATAATTAGGTAATGATTATGTTAATAATAATAATAATGATATTATTATTATTATGAGATGAGATGTGTTTTGTTCTCAGGTTCCTAACAAGATGATTGGGATGTTATATTTTAAGTGTTGATACGGATTTTGGTATTCGAGGGTAAGACTTCATGTTCACTAAAACTATTATTTTCCCCGAGTATTATAAGTATTGATACTATATGTTATGTGATATGATATATGCTATTAATGTGGACATGAGTGCATTTATCGATAAATGGTACTATTGTGTGGTGATTCTCGAAATATCGAGAATGGGTTTCGACGTGTCGAACCCGCGTGTTGTAAATCTGTGGCTTGGAATTTTTAGTTTTACATATGGTGAAATTTGTATTACATCCTTATTGTGGATTAACAATTATGTTTTTGAGAAATTATTATATGTGGAGGAAATTGCAATTTGAGAAATTATATTTTTGAGGAATTGTATTAGAGAAAATTATATATTTTGGAGAAAATGAATTTTTGGAGAAGAGTATTTATATGTGGAGAAATAATGGAATTTTGAGCAAATAATGTACTGTGTGGTGTACAGTGAATGTGAATACTGTTCACTTGGACTAATGACTACTCATTGGGCTTGGAATCCCATGAGGGTGTAACACATAGGTTATGGTCCAGTTTCCAAACTGTTTGAGTGGTAGTAGGTAGGATAACCTGACTACTTGGATCATATACTACCCAGTGGCTTGGAATCCTCTGGGGGTGAGCACATAGGTTTTAGTCCAGATTCTAAGTGGATTTTGATGAGGTTTGTTAATTCTCCATTTATAAATAATAATTCTCTATATATACAAGGAAAAGTATAACTCCACATGTATTTTGGAAAAGAATAAAATTATGTGAGCTTTTGAAAATGTAAAATCCAAGCCTATATTTTACGGGGTGAAGTGAAACTTACCTAGCTTATGCTAATTTTTGTCTACACCTTATTTTGTTGCAAATTATTTTTACAGGTGAACATGGATAAAGGGATTCAAGATGAATTCATGTTGAGAAGGAATTAAGAATAGACCTATTGGAGATTTATTATTTGAGAAGTTTTATGGTTGTATAGTATTATCCTTTCTTGTATTATAGAAGTTGGATTTGGGTTGAGTTTATTTGATGTTGTAAATCTTAGCCTTAGCGTTTGGGTATAGGGAAATACCTGAGCGTGGCGGTAACACCCATTTTTCTTTTGGTTAGTTAATTAAGATAAAAGAATTAAAGGAAAATTTCGGTTATGAAAAAATGGGGGTGTTACAAGTTAGAATCCCCACCACAATAATCCCTCACCACACAAGAAGTTCCAAGAATTCCCCTAGGAGAAATCAAGAAAGAAGAAAGCTTCAAAAAAAGACCCTTCATAGCCAAGGAATTAATTAAGGCTAAGAGGTAACCCATGTCTCAACAAAACCTATTTTCATAGCTATGATTCCCCCCGTAGGATTTCCCCATATTATTGCGTATTGATGATTTGTGATATTATTATTGATGATTGATGGGATAATTCCATAGGTGATCTTGATGATAAAAGGTTCTTGATAATTATGGTGTTCTTGATAATTATATGACGTTCTTGATGATTATATGATGTTCTTGATGATTGTAGGATGTTCTTGATGTTTATACGATATTCTTACCGAATCTCGATATTGGAAGATGAATTGTGTCCTTGTTGATTTAAAAATGATTAGAACCCTAGGTTGTATCGTATGGAATTATTCTTGGTATATTGGGTGGGAATTCGCATGATTGGGTGTTGATTATGTTTAGAAAAGCGTGATAGGTTATGTGCCATATGTTTCTCGATCTTTGACCCGTTAATTGTCTACGTGTGTTATCAATTGCGTTTGAAAGTGTCTAAGCATGGTTTCGGGTTCTACAAAGGTTCCCGGGGCGTAGGGGACCCGCGGCCTCCTTGGGCAACGCCGGCAGCGAGCAGCCGGCGGGCGGGCAGCTGCCCGCCGGGCACCCGCTGCCGCCGGCGGGCAGCCGGCGGGTGAACCCTCACCCACCGGCTACCCGCTGGTTTGCACCCCACTTTGGGATTTTGGCTTCCCCGTTTGATGTTCCCCCGACCCCCGTGGTGTCCCAACGGACTCCGTCTATGGTGCCTGTGTCTAGTTTGATATTTCGGGTACCGTTCGTAGGTTGTATGAGTCTTATATATTGCATGCTAGTTGAATTGGTATCCCGTTGACCTAGGTGAAAGAAGTATGAACCCCTTACGATTATTCTTAGTATGTGAAGGATCACACATAGGTTTTGTTATACGTTTTCTCCCCCTTCCCAACATGTTAATGTGGGTTGCATGTGCTTGCTATGTGTTATGTGTGCATGATACCCCAATTCGGTTGCGATCGGATTGGTTATTCCTGAGATGCGGTTCAGAAGCTGGCTGCGGTCAGATTTACACTCTTGGGCTGCGGTCCACCGTTTGGTTGCGATCAAACGTTTCTACATGAGCTGCGGTTCATATTTCCTGGCTGCGGTCAGATGACATACTCTTGGGCTGCGGTCCACTGTTTGGTTGCGATCAAACTATGATGAGCTGCGGTTCATCGGTCGGTTGCGATCGATCCCTCCGTGTTGCGATACGGGGCAGGGTGCTGCGGGGCCGTGTCAGAGCTATATGCGCTGACCCTCATGTATGGGCATGCGATTGGTCCTGTGGCGCCAACAAAGTGTGCTATGTGATGAGATACGGAAGAGTTGTTGTTATGAGTGTCTTGGGGATGTGACTATGGGATTTATACTGGGAATCGTATATGTTGGGTTATGATTATTAATTATGCTTATCTTTACCTGTCTTGCCTGTTTGTAACTATATATGCTTGGTATAACTGTTGTCTGTGCTTAGCTCTATCTGTTGAGTCTATCCCTGATTTAAAAGCTAGGGTTCGTAGGATATATCTTCATGTTCAAAATGGTTTTCGTATATCTATATATATCTCTATATGTATTGTATTTCAACGCGTTGGAGTGGGTTACCAGCATCTCTCGCTGAACAGATATATTTGGCTTTCACAGACGAGTAGATCACTGGAGCGCGCTAGAAGCTTGGGCCGTAGCTTAGATAGTTTTCCTTTTCGGCCTGCGTGCCATGATTTAGTATTGATACTGTTTGAGGTTTTAGAATTTAGCCTGTGCACCCGAGTTCTCTAGCTCGGGTGTGGCATAGCACCCGGTACTCTTTGTATCGTATTTTGGGATTTAATGAGATTCTATCTTTATTATTTAAGTTTTGAAAAGTCTTGAAAATATGGGGTGTTACAGTCTATGTGTATAAGATTGGTTGGAAAGCCTAACCATGATGTCCAGAATAAGAATGTGTTAAGGGATGGAAAAGCTGCGATTATGCAACCCATCGCCCACAGATATAGGGTCTGCTGCACACATTCCAGAACCTAGAAAGATAGAATCATCACACGTCCAGATTACGGTAGTGAATAAACTTTGCAACTGGGTGATGCACACACCATGCAAATACCCGTAAATCTTATGTAGATTAATACCGTTTTAATGGTCATGCACGTCACAAAATTTGCAACACAATTTTAATCAATTTTTTATGCTAAATAAGCGAAGATCAATGTGCACACGGTGCACAAGAGTGTGTAATGGAAATAGGCGATGATGGTGCCAAATACTGGAGGCCTGCAACAGATAATGAGAAGACACCATATGAAGGACAGCGATTCGAAACAGTAGAGATAGGAATTGATTTCTACTGAGCATACACTACTGTGGTTGGCTTTGATGTTAGGCACGGCACAATCAATAAAAATCGAGCGGGAGAGGTGGCAATTAAATATATGGTGTGTTCAGGCGAGGGATACAAGGCCGAAAGGAAGGATTCCAAAAGTAACAACACGGCAGCAAACACCAAATTAAAGAATGCAAGAGAAGGAGGAGAGTTTCCAAAAGGGTAGGTTGTAACGCATGTATGGTAATGACAAAGAGTTCAAATGGCGGATACAAAGTCTACGTAATCAAGCTTCGACATACACACTGCCTATGCTCGGACGTGGGTAGACCTTTTTTAAAAATAAATAAGAAGCTTGACATTGGGCACAAAACGTTTTTAGCTAACTGTGTGAGGGCAAACATAGGGGCCACAAAAGCTTTCAGACTTTACAAAGAGATGGTGGGAAGTTTTACTAATATAGGGGCAACATGCATTGACTTTGGCAATTTCAAGATGGACCTATTGGCATATATAATAGGGGCAGACGCCCAAATGGTGACAGAAGACATGTTCAAAAGGAAAGAGATCAACCCAGACTTCTATTTCAATTTCAACATATATGAAGAGGCTCAATTATCAAGGTTATTTTGGGCAAACGCAATATCCCGTAAGAATTTTGCATGCTTCGGTGATGTCATGTCATTTTATGACAACCCAAAAATTATTTTCCTAAATTCTATTTTATAAATTTCAAAATAATTATTTTTACTCCTTCGATTTTTTTTTTTCTAAAACAGATGTATGAATTAAATATTTTAAATCGTGATTTAAATCAATTCAACACCAAGAAGTAACCTATTTCGAAAATCCTATGTTTCGGGTATATCTATGTACCACGTTTTGACCCAAAAAGTCAATCTGAGTGAAACCTGAACCAAATGTTTTAATTAGAAACACCTTTATAGAAAATCTATTTTTAAGCCCCAAGATGTATAAAATTATTTTATACCTTTTCTTGATTTAAAACAAGAAGCCTGATGACTTTTACTAGCTAAGAAGGAGCCTAATATTTTGGAAAGCCATTTTATCATTTTGCTCTCATCAGCCAAACTTCCCACATAGGGTTTTGAACCCATATATAAAGAACACTATTCCATTGGCTTCTCCTGATCCCTCCATATTGGCCACCTTCAACCTTAGAAAACAAAGTCTGATAGAGATAAGGAAAAACACAGTAAGTATCTCCTTCCACTCATCTCCTCCATTTCATTTCATCTTCCCAAAATTGTTTTGTCTATCTCCGCCTTTCCATCTCTGAGGTTGTGTTTGAGCTTAGTATGTGTTTATGTTTGTCTGAGGAAAAATAGGTGGTGAAGGTGGGAATCTCTGAAGAAGGAGAAGAGGGATCCACACTAGAGATAGCCAAGCTCAAGGTATAAACCATGGATTCCCAAAGATGTGATTTTAGCCTGTTAAATGTTAGAATCTTGAGATTAGATGCTTAGAAATGTTAGAGAATACTTGTTTTTGAGTTATTTGTGTGTCGTTGATGTTATAGGTTTGATGTATGGTTGTCTGGAAGCATTTGCTGGAGCTCTGAGATGAATTTTTGTAGAAGAAGACCTCTGGTGCACCAGGTAAGCCTTGCGGCCCTAGCCAACAGATCTAGTAGAGTTAAACCCATGCTACGATCTTCAAACCCGGATTAATTATGTAATTAATCCCGCCAAGAACAGTTAAAAAGGATTTAGTTTAGTTAGAATTCCCTTAATTATCTAATGTGGCCCACAATGGACCATGGACCTCTGTTTATGATAAGAGTTAGGAATAAAGAAAGTGGGCCTTTATTATTCATATTCTAATTAGGAGTCCTAAACATATATATAGGAGATTAAAAAGCAATTAAAACTCTTCCCACTCATATCACTCGAAAATCCCCCAAGAGACCTAGCCAAGGAATTCCCCGTCACCAAGCCTAGGGAAAGATCAAGTGGAGGAGAATCTTGGAGGAGGACCTTATGAGTTAAGGAAGATTTAATTAAAGCTAAGTGGTAATCCATGTCTTACAAAACCTATTTTCCTTGCTATATCTTATTTATTGGCTCCTTGATAATTGTATGTATGATCTCGTGATTATGCCTTGATAGAGCTTGTCTTAGGGTTTATGTCGTGATTGCTTGATAATCTTGACGTTCTTAATATTCGTAAGTGATTATATGCATGATCTTGTGTTTAAGCATATTTAGAGCTTGTCGTTAGGGTTCTATATGATAGCATCTTGATGTTTTTGAATTGTTGTGTGTTCATTCTTAGGTCTTGGCATGATTAGAAGTTGTGTTTAGGATTTAATTGTGGTGTTTCTTGGCTTAAATCTTGTTGTTCAAGTCCATATTGTTGTTGATATGTGTTGGGATGTGTTTGGACTTGATTTTGGGTAAAAGCGATGAATTCCCGAGTAGGGAAAGTGCCAAGAAACATGTGTACCCCCACCTGACCACCCGTTGGTACGGTCACCCGTACCAGCGGGTGGCCGACGGGTGGACGACCACCCGTCGGTGTACCCGCTGGTTCAAGGCCGTCCGCCGGCGGGCAGACGGCGGGTGGTTGTCCACCTGCCGTTCCGCCCGCTGGTACGGGCAGTGTGGTGTGCCATTTTCCCCCGTTTGATGTTTAGGGTACCGTTGTAGGAGTTGTGAGTCTTGATTATTGCATGTGGTTTAAGTTGGTATCCCGTTGGCCTAGGAAGAGATTTGTATGTTCCCTTGACAGTCTTGTGGTGGTCTTGTTGTCATTGAGAGTAGAGTCTAGGATGCTCCCCGTGGATTGTGTGTTTGTATTGATGTCAATTATTGTTTAGAGTCTACGTGCTTGTTGTGCCCTTCTCATGACTATCCCTTGTTATGGCATTGTGAATACTGAGTATTGGTATTGAGTATTGATCAGTGTTGATTGTTGCTGTTGAATGTTGATTGTTATGTTGTTGTCCATGATGAGAAAAGAGATGTGATTGGTGGAAAAGATATGTTGCCGGTTTGGCACTACGAGTGCTCGGTTATTGTGCTATAGGCACAGACCACTTGATTAATGTGCTATAGGCACAGATCATGTTATGTAATGGCACTGCTGTGCTATCAGATCGGTGGTCTTGTTGGCGGTATGTCGGTGGGGAGCATGAGTGCTCCGGAGGGATAAGGAAGGCGATGTATGGGTGGCGTAGAGGTACAGGTTGGAACTGAAATAAGGATGGAGAGGTGTACAGGTTGGAACTTGGTATAAGGTTGGATCGTGGACATGTGTATTGTTATTGCTTGTTGTTGGCAAGTCTTGTCATTGTATTGTCTTGTGCTTTTAGGTTGCATGCTAGTATCTTTATGTTGTTTTACACTGTTAAGTCTGTTGTTATGCCTTGAATCTCGATCTTAATTTTAAAGCTAGAGTTGTTCAAGACTATATATGTATTCCTCAGTCTCAAAATGGTTTTCTTATACCTACCTATATTGTACTCAACGCGTGGCAGTGGGTTACTCAGCATCATTCGCTGACGGTTGTTACACCATATGTTTTTCATGTACTAATTTGTAGCTTCGGAGCGCGCTAGATGGACTCGTGGATTTAGCTTAGAAAGCTTTAGTCTTAGTTAGATGGCCTGTGTGCCTTAAATTGTATTTGGATATTTATTTGTGGATTATACTTGTTTAGTTAATTTAGCCTGTGCATCTAGGTTCTCAAGCTTAGATATGGCATAGCACCCCGACTCTTATGTTTAACATCTGCTATGTTTGGGTATCAATGATAGATTCGCCTTTATTTAATAAGCTTTAAATGTTTTAAAAATTAGGGGTGTTATAGCTAGGATCGTGGTCCAACGGACCAGAGTGACGGATCCCAGAGAGATCCGTTGTGACACCCCAGAATTTCACTTCTTATACCCGAACAAATTTCTTATTTAATTCCTTTTTTCCTTACAATTTCTCTTCTTAATTCCCGTAGAAATTAGTTGAGGGGCCGAGTTTGACCAATTCCTTAGCCTTTTAATTTGGTCAATGGGTGGACCTTGTGCTTTATTCTTTGTACTCTAGACTTTAATTTCCTTCTAGTCTTTATGTGGAAAGAAAGGGACCATTTTGGTCTTTACACCAATTTCTCACTTTAACCCAACCCTAACCTAGACACCTCAAGTCATTTTTCAGGATTTCTCCTTCTCTCTACACCCTTCTTTCTTACTCTTCACTCCTCCGTCTCTCCAAGAAAACCCTAGAGTTCATCTTCTCATTTCTTCAATAAATGCAAGCCAAGATTCCAACTTTCTAACACTCCAAGGCTAGAAGTGAAGATCAAGTGTTGGGTGAGTGCTAGGTTGATCTAGAGAAGGACTAGGGGTTGAGAAAGGTGTATTTGGTCAACAAGAGGTAATCCATGCTTTACAAAACCTATTTTACACTTATTATGATGAATCTTAATACTCTATTGATGTTCTTGATGTTCATGGGTGATTTGATGCATAATCTTGTGTTTATGCATGTTAGAGCTTGTATCTAGGGTTCATAAATGCTATTAATTGAGTTATTCATGTGCTCAAGTCATTTCCTTGTTGAATGTGAGGTCTTGGTGTTTTGGACTTGAACTTGGCAATGTTGATGTTTTTCCCCGAAGGAAAATCTGAGGGTACAGATATGTACCCGCGGGCGGAACAGCGGGTGGCTGTCCACCCGCCGTTCCACCAGCGGGTGTTATGGTGGTGACTGGCGGGTAGAGCCGCGGGTGGAGGTCCACCCGTGGTTCTACCCGCTGGTATATGTTTGGGAGAGTGGCGGGTGGTTGTCCACCCACCGTTCCGCCCACTGGTACGTTGTGCTTTGGCCTCCGTTTTGTTGAACCGTTGTGCAATTGTGTGTCTCATTTTATGTTTCGTACGTCTAGAGCGGTGTCCTAAGTATCCGTGATAAGATTATGAGTCTTGAATCGTGCTTAAGGTCCAACCTTGTGATTCGTTGGATTAATGTGAAGTCGTTGATGTTCGATTGAACCGTTATGTTTATCCTTTTGATATACATGCTAGTTATGATGTTGTTGATGCTAGTATGTGGTTGTTCATTCGTTCCTAATGAGGATTGGCAACTTGTGTTGCCAATCATAGTAATCTTTGGATTTAAGTTTATCGTTGTTGTATCATTGTTTGATTGTTGATTCATGTCTTCCATTGAAATCTATCGATTGAATGCTTTGTTGTAACCTCGTACACATGTGGTACTCTTTGTTGATTCCTTGATTGAGCTCTTGATGAGCCTTCCTCTGTTGGATTGGGTGGGAGTTGGTAATTGTTGGTGTGATTGTGAGTTTGTTGTGGTTAAGTAGGGTTCCGCTGGATGGGCGGTGGTGACGGTGCGTGGGAAGCACCGTGCACTAGGCTTCACTGCGGTGAGGTTCTGCCTTGCTAGGCCCCTTGAGTGTTTTGGTAACTCCACACTAATCCATTATGATTTTAGTCGTTGCGATGACTCTCCGGTGAATGACTTGGTTTGGCTATGTCCTTGATGATTCCATTGCTTTTATCGTTGTGTTGGTCTATTGAATAATCGTCTGATGCATCTTGTTGATGAGTATGTTGCTTCCGTAATTCTTATTGACCTATTGAGTAACTATTTGATGTCGGTATTTGATTGAGAGTGATTCCATTGTGACTTATGTTTTTCCTATTCCTCATTTTAAAAGATTATATATATTTTGTTCCAAGTCTCAACAGCTTTTCTCTATACTTATATTATATGGTACTCAATGCCTATTGGTGGGTTACCAGCATTATTTGCTGACGGGTGCTATCCCTTATGTTTTACAGGTGTCGAGTAGATAAAGGAGAGTGCGCTAGTGGAAGAGATAGATAGCGTAGTCTTTCTTTTGGTAGTTCTAGACTTGTGGCCTGTGAGCCTAGTTTATGACTTGTTAACTGTTGTTTTGGTTTTGACTTTAGATTTGAGCCTGTGCAACTATATTTAGATAGATGTGGCATGACATCCCCGTACTTAAGTGTTTAGCTTCCGCTTTCCTTTAATCGAATGATTAGACTTGCCTTTATGTTTAAGCTTTAATTTAGTGTTGAAATCGGGGGTGTTACATCCGTTGCTTGACGGAGCCAAGTGACGGGGCTTCTCAAGCCCCGTCACCAAGCTCCGCCTGGCCAAATTAGAGAAGGCTGGTGTAACAACCCAAAATTTTATTTTATAAATCCGATATTAAGAAATTCCAAAATAGTCATTTTCACTCCATTAAAAAATTTTGCGATCAATTGGTGTTTGAATAAATTATTTTTGTCACATTTCAAGTTAATTCGACACCAAAATTCATTTTATTCGAATTTCTAAAATTTTCGGGTACTTCGCGTACCAAGTTTTAAATCGAGAAATTTATCTGAGTGAGACCGGGAGAATTCAAAAAGACTTTAAACAAAGGTTCATCTAAATAGCTTTGTGAGAAAATTCATTTTCAACCCCAAAGTATTTAAAAATAGCATTTCTAGCCTTGGTCCATGATACAAGGTGAACCACAAGACCATGTCTGATATTTCAAAGATGTAAGCCAAAAGACCACTTTGCCCTCCACCAATCATTGGTGATCTACCTAGGGTTTTACACACATATAAATAGAACCATTCCACCATGCCTTCATCTGATCCATCTCTTTGCCCCTCTTCACCCTGAGCTTTCTGTAAACAAAGAAGAAGCAAAGCAATAAGTTTCTAACTTTCATTCTCATCCATCAATTTCCATTTTCTCTTTGATCATCCACCCTTGCCTCCCATCTCTGAGGTTGTCTTAAGCTTAGTATATACCTATGTTTGTGTAAGGGATTAGGTGATGAAGGTGTTAGCATCTGAGTAGGAAAGGATAGGGAACCACAAAAGAAGAAGAATCTACAAGAGGTATAACCCCATGGACTCCCTCTTTGAAATTTGGCTCTGTGAAGCCTTTATATTGAGTAGAAATGAGTAGAATCTATGAGATTTTGTTGTGTTTATGCTTAGAAGTGATCTAGTATTTGTTTGTGAGTTGTTGAGATTGTTTTGGACTTGTTTGGATTGAGTTTTGCAGATGAGAAAGCCTTCTGGTGCACACAGTGTGCACTAGATCTGACTAACAGCCCTAGCCATGACCCATCAGGAGGGCCGCTGGCAAGAGCTGTGGTTGCACAGGACTAGGGCACGGCCCTAGAGGAGGGCCGCCGCCTAGTCCCGGTGGAGTAGCGGGGTACATGGGGCGACCATGAGGAGTCCCGCCCCAGGTCCCTGACTTTGATTTTGAGAAGAATCTATGCAGTGGCCGGGCCCTTGTGGCTCAGCTACGTGTCGTTTTGGGCTGAGTGTTACGGGCCCTTCTGGCTCGGCTCTTCGGCACTGTCTCGACGCACGTTTTGGCTTTGATTTCGTTGAATTTGGATTAAAAACGAGTATGTTATGATGGTTTTATTGAAGATTTATTACACATAGTATATATTTGATAGTTTACTATGTATGAAGAATTATTTGAGTATGTGATCTGATGATGTTTTTATTGAGTAAAGAAGCATGATCATTTGAGAATATGATATATTATGAAAGCATGACTAGATTGTGATATTTGATCAATGAGAAATGAAGCATATTTTGTTGATAGAATGTATAGAATTTGCTATGTTGCAAACCGAGCATGACGTTATATTCTTAAGTATTTCATGTTAATTTATACATGGTTTAGAAGCATGTTATAGGGCATTTTGACATTTCACATGTGTCATATTTCGAAAATGCATAAGTGGCCAACATGAGCCAAAGAATACTTTCAAAAACCATAAGCATGTGGTATATCGTTCTTTGATGCATTGAGAAGTAGTAGAGTTGTTGCATGCATGAGATTGATGCATGGGAGATATATTTATGTATTATCTATATCGGTGAGGTTTTGGAGGATACCGTTTGGACTATGTCCTCTCGGGAGATATTTATGGACATTGCGGTCCTAGTATATATAACGTGGGGTATTCCCACGTTACGAGGTTGGAAACTACCCGCCAGGCTTGGAATCCTGGTTAGGGGGTGTGCACACTAATAGTTCGATACCTGATTCCACAGAGATAGAACCACGAGATTGGTTCCGTAGACGGTAGGAGATATTGGGTCAGAATTATGCCGTTTCCGATTGGGTAATTCACGCATCGGTGAAACCCTAAGCCGTCTACGGATAAAAGAAAGAAGAGAGTCAAAAGAGACTCAAGAGAAAGAAAGCGAGTCAAAAGAGACACAAGAGAAAGAAAGTGAGTCAAGAGAGACTCAAGAGAAAGAAAGTGAGTCAAGAGAGACTCAAGAGAAAGAGAGTGAGTCAAGAGATACTCAAAAGTAAGAAAGAGACCTCCACAGAAAGTACCCTATTTTTATACATACATACATATATATATATATATATATACATACATATATATATATATATACATACATATATATATATATATACATACATATATATATATATATATACATACATATATATATAAATATATACATATATATATATATATATATATATATATATATATAGTATTGCACGAGATTGCATATGAGTATGGGTATATTGTTGCACGAGATTGCATATGAGTATGTTTATAGTATTGCACGAGATTGCATATGAGTATGTTTATAGTATTGCACAAGATTGCATATGTTTATAGTATTGCATGAGATTGCATATGAGTATGAATATATTGTTGCACGAGATTGCATATGAGTATGTTTATAGTATTGCACGAGATTGCATATGTTTATAGTATTGCACGACAGTCATTTACATAACTAAGCAGCGGAAATAATAACTAAAAAGATAATTAGTGGGAGTGTCACCGCCACAACCACCACTCCGTGATGATTGCACAGGCTAAGAGATAAAACTAGAAATAAGATAAAAATCTTGCATCCAAATAAAATACTGGAAACATAAGGGGCAAAAACGTCACACAAATAGTCTATATCATCCTAAAAAACATAGAGCCAATGAGTCTAAAATCCATAACATGATCATAAATAAAACTAGAGTTTAGATATCTCAAACTAAGAGACTAATCTAACTCGATCTCTTCACATTGCTGGGCCCACCTGAAAGGGATTTTGCAAGCAACACATAGACAAATAGAAAAACACCCGTTAGCACGAAGCTAATTATAACCACACTCAACCCTGTAAAGCATACTAGCATTTACTTTGAAAACATTTGATTTCTTTATAAACAATAAACTCATCTCAAATCATCTTTAGATCTAACACATACTTTCTAGATGCTTGCACCCTATTATATCAGCTGGCATGCTCATATAAATAAGACTGATCATTTAGATACTTCAACAAATAAATATCTCAATAAACTTAACAAGCAACTCATGCTTACAAGTAGGGGTGTCAATACGGGCCGGCCCGCCTCATTAGGCTCGCCCCACCGCGGGCTTTTTATTTGGCGGGCCGGCCCGCGAAGTCCGCAGGCTTGGAACTATACAACCCAATCCCGCCCCATGCGGGCTTGCGGGTCTCGCGGGCTGGCCCGCTGGCCATCACTTAAATTAAAAAAAAAACATTAAATAGTATATAAACATGTTAAAACCGCTTGAAATATGGCACCGGAAACTTCCATAAAATCCATAAACCTCGCCCAAATCTCCCGGATCGATACCGCGCGTTCAGCTGAACTGTAGAAGGGTGATCAAAGCTAGGGTTCAATAGCACACTCGATTTCTCTCTCGGCTTCAGATTTTCCCTCTACAATTTCCATCTATGTATAATACATATATAAATATGTATGTTTGCAAGACTTAGAGGCGATTTAGTAATTCATAAATATGAATGAATTGATGATTTAGTTTTAGTAATTATTTGATAGAGTTTGAGGCAGATGGAGATGGAAGAACCGAAGAACTACGTACTTTAGGAATTATTGAATTAAGAATTGGCGAAGGATTATTGAATTATTGGATTTCTCCCCTTCTGCGTATTCTTAGATAGTTAGATACACACATTGCCTAAGAATTAAGATATTATATATATGATTTTTTTTTTAAAAAAAAAGATATTATCTATATAATTTATTTATTTATTTTTAAATATGGCCTGGCCCGCGGGCCGGCCCGCAACCTGCGCAGGCTCTGGCCCTTCGCGGACCATGCCTGTTAAGCCCGCATTTTTGCGAGCCTAATTTCTTGCGGGCCTAACCTGCCCCATTGCAAGGCGGGTGCGGGCTAACCCGCGGGCTTCGGCCCACTTTGACACCCCTACTTACAGGTAGGTTCATGCTAATAAACCATATAACAGGTATTCTCATACTCTCAAATTCTCATCACATAAACTTGATATACAAGGCTTCAACAGTATCTAATCAATCATGCTTGATGAACAATCTTAAATCAACATTCTCATTATATAAATCTCATGCGATACTATACTCAAATGCAATCACGTGCAATACTATAATCATACTCATATGCAATCTCGTGCAATACAATAAACATACTCATATGCAATCTCGTGCAATACTATAATCATACTCATATGCAATTTCGTGCAATACTATAATCACACTCATATGCAATCTCGTGCAGTACAATAAACATACTCATATGCAATTTAGTGCAATACTATAAACATACTCATATGCAATCTCGTGCAATACTATAATCATACTCATATGCAATCTCGTGCAATACTATAATCATACTCATATGCAATCTCGTGCAATACTATAATCATACTCATATGCAATCTCGTGCACTACTATGATCATACTCATATGCAATCTTGTGCAATACTATAATCATACTCATATGCAATTTCGTGCAGTACTATAAACATACTCATATGCAATGTCGTGCAATTCTATGATCATACTCATATGCAATATCGTGCAGTACTATAAACATACTCATATGCAATCTCGTGCAATACTATATATATACTCATACACTCTTTATAAAAAAATTGAGTACTTTCTGTGGAGGTCTCTTTCTTACTTTTGAGTCTCTATTGACTCGCTTTCTTTCTCTTGAGTCTCTCTTGACTCACTTCCTTTCTTTTGAGTCTCTCTTGACTCGCTTTCTTTCTCTTGTGTCTCTCTTGACTCGCTTTCTTTCTCTTGAGTCTCTCTTCACTCTCTTTCTTTCTTTTACTCGTAGACGGCTTAGGGTTTCACCGATGCGTGAATTTCCCCATCGGGAGCGGCATAAATCCGACCCAATATCTCCTAGCGTCTACGGAAGCAATCTCGTGGTTCTCTCACTGTGGAATCAGGTATCGAACTATTAGTGTGCACACCCCCTGACCAGGATTCCAAGCGTGGTGGGAAGTTTCCAACCTCGTAACGTGGGAATACGCCTAGTTACATATACTGGGACCGCAATGTCCATAAATATCTCCCGAGAGGACATAGTCCAAACGGTATCCTCCAAAACCTCACCAATATAGATAATACATATATATATATCTCTCATGCATCAATCTCATGCATGCAACAACTCTACAACTTCTCAATGCATCAAATAATGATATACCACATGCTTATGGTTTTTGAAAGTATTACTTGGGCTCACGTTGGCACTTTATGCATTTTTGAAATATGACATATGTGGGATGCCAAAATACTCTATAACATGCTTCTAAACCATGTATAAAATGACATGAAGTACTCAAGAATATAGTATCATGCTCGGTTTGCAACATAGCAAATTCTATACATTTCACTCAACAAATATGTTTCATTTCTCATTGATCAAATATTACAATCTAGTCATGCTTTCATAATAAATCATATTCTCAAATAATCATGCTTCTCTACTCAATACAAAAATATCATCAGATCACTTAGTCAATTATTTCTCATACACAGTGAACTAACAAATATATGAACTGTGTAGCAATTTTTCAAGAAATCATTCATATCTTACTCATTTTTTATCCAAATACAACGAACTCAAAGCCAAAACGTGCGTCGAGACTGTAACACCCCGAAATTTTTTAAACTTTTTAATCTTATAGTAGGAAAGAAATTCAATTAATTAATCCCAAATAGAGCATTCTAAACATAAGGGTCTGGGGTGTAATGCCACATCTGAGCTGGAGAACTCAGATGCACAGGCTATACTAACTAATTAACCATTAAACAACGTCATTACATCATCAAGGCACACAGGCCGAAATGAAATCTAACTATCTAAGCCTTTGGTCCTCTAGCGCGCTCCGGTAGCTAATCTTCTGTGCCTGAAAGCCAAATATATCTGTTCAGCGAATGATGCTGGTAACCCACTCACACGCGTTAAAAAACAATATAGTTATATATATATATATATATATATATATATATATATATATATATATATATATATATATATATATACAGGAAAACCATTTTGAAGCAGGAAGATATATACTTAGGAGACACTAGATTTTAAAACCAGGAATAGACTCGACAAGTAGGGATAAGCACATTCAATAGTTATAAACAAGCATATAGAGACGTTATCGCATATCCTAAGGTCACAGGTTAATTTCACAGTATTCATATCATCTTCCAATCAATATCTTTATCACATAAGCACACTTTGGTGGCGCCACAGGACCAATCTCATGCCCATACATGAGGGTCAGCGTATATAGCGCTAACACGACCCCGCAACACCCTGCCTCATACCGTAGCATGAAGGGGTTGACCGCAGCCAACCATTGAACCTTAGCTCATCAAACCGTTTGCGAGCCAAACGGTGGACCGCAGCCCAAAAGTGAATCACAGACCGCAGCCAGGAAAATAAACCGCAGCTCATGTAAAGTGTTTGCGAGCCAAACGTTGGACCGCAGCCCAAAAGTGAAGTTCTGACCGCAGCCAGCTTATGAACTGCAGCTCATGTATAACCAATTTGACCGCAGCCAATATTGGGGTATCATGCACACATAACACATAACAAGTTCATGCAACCCACATAAACATATTGGGAAAGGGGAGAAAACGTATAATGAAACCTATGCGTGGTCATCCACATACTAGGAATAATCCTAAGGGGTTCATACTTCTTTCACCTAGGTCAACGGGGTACCAATTCAACTAGCATGCAATACACAAGATTCTTTTTTATCCTACGAACAGTACCCGAAATATCAAACTAGACTCAGGCACGATAAACGGAGTCCGTTGTGACACCACGAGGGTCGGGGAAACGTCAAACAGGGAAGCCAAGATCCCGATGTGGGGAAAACCAACGGGTGGCCGACGGGTGGAGGACCACCCGCCGGTTGCCCACCGGCTGCGAGAAACCGGGCAGCGGATGCCCTGCCCGCCGGCTGCCCGCTGCCGGCGACGCCAAAAATGGGCAGCGGGTAGGTGGCAGGTTCCCCTATCCCCATCTACCCCCACTGACTCCTTTTTCAATATTTGGGTCCCAGGATCTTTTGTGGAACCCGAAACCATGTTTAGACACTTTCAAACATAAACGACGACACCACGTAGTCAAATAGTGGATCAAAACCAAGAATCATATTGAACACATCCTACCATGACTTCTAAACATAATTAACACCCGAACATGCGAAATCCCACCCAAATATATCAAGAATATCAGAATACGAAATTCCCAATTTTACCTAGGGCTCTAATCATATTCGAATCATCAAAATCATATTTTATCTTTAAAACCAAGAACATCAAGATTTATCAAGAACAACACATAATTATCAAGATCCTCTTATAATCATCAAGATTATCAAGATCAACACATAAGATCATCTCATCAACATCAAGATCATATCATAATTATCATAAAAGATTTATCAAGACACAAGCATAGAGAAGGAGCCAAAGAAGATTATAGCAAGGAAAATAGGTTTTGTTGAGACATGGGTTACCTCTTAGCCTTAATTAGATTCCTTGGCTATTAAGGTTCTTTCTCTAAGATCTCCTCTTCTTGATTTTTCCTACGTTGGTGATATGGGAATTCTTGGGAATTCTTGTGTGGTGATATCTATTGTGGTGTGAATTCTAGGTGCCTCCTATGTCCCTATTTATATATCTAAGAATCCAAATTAGGGTCTGAATGGTATGGGTTTGCTAATTCTATTTCTTATAGGACTAGGGGTTGGTTTAGGGATATCGGTCCATGGTCTATGGTGGACCTTTCTTAGTCAATTAATGGAATTTAATTCTCTTTTTAGGGTAAGTAATTAAATAATTAGTTTGGGTTAGAGGCCGTAACACGGGGTGTTACACCATCCCCCCCCCCTTACAAGAGGCTTCGTCCTCGAAGCTGGTGCGTGGATCCATTCTTTCACCCCTGGACGTCACGTATTTTGGCCTCCTGATTAGGAAATTTGGCTCCACGAGTCGTTGTTGCTGGGGTAGAGTGGAACTTTTGGTGAGGTGGTGTTTGGAAGGGTTTTGGGTCTACCTTTGTTTCCTGCTCCCGAGCTAGACGCCCCGTGTGTGCCCAACATGGCATTGATTGTTGCCACCCTTTGATCTATTGTGCGCGTCGCATGGATTAGGGATGAGAACACTTCATCCATGATTTGGTTTTGTCGGGTGAGCTGCACGAGGATGCGCTCGTTGATGGACTCACTATCTTGTCCTTCAGGATTTTCTCTTTCTCGTGTGGGTGCTGGTGGGTTAGGTTCGCTATTCTCCTCTTGTTCCTCCTGTTCCCCTTGTCCTCCACACTCTTGCATTTCCCGCCTTAGCTTCTTGTTGGTGATGTCTAGTTGATCCACCAATTCTCTTCGTTCTTCTTCGGGTTTTAGACAAACCTCCTCGAGGGTGATGTATTGTCCCTCTCCGGTGTAGTAGATGTCGTTGCGGTGGAGGTTCTGGGCATTGAAAACCATCCCGCTTACGGGTTTGATCTCCGTGTGACTTAGGTCCACTCCCTTTTTCTCCATGATCCAGCTTATGATCATCCCGTAAGGTACACTAAGCTGGTTGCTAGTCTTGCAAAACTACATGTGTTTCAGCATAAGGGCCGGTAGGTTGAACTTGATTTTGTGTTTTAGGAAGTGGGCAAAGGTGCACTCTAGGCTTCCCACATCTTTGCTCTTGTTGTTTGTAGGCAACAAGCTATCAGTTGCAATCATGACTAGTATCTTTTGCTCACCGGTTAGCCATTTCCTGTTTGGCCGGATGGCCGAGGTGAAGCATTCTTCCTTCCCTAGTGGTACTCCATGACGGTGGCCATTCCTTGTTTTAGGTGGAGGAATTCTTCGTACATGGATGTCCTTACGTGTGCGGGGTAGAATCATTCCCGCAGTCGTGTTTTTAGGTTCTCCCAGTTGAACCCTGGTTCCTGTCTGTAAGTGGGTCCTTCGTGGATCCACCAAAGGTCGGCCTCATGTCCAAAGTAGAACGAGGCTATCTCTACACGATGTTCTTCTGGACACTCTACCAATCCAAGGATTTTGTCGAAGGTCCGAATCCATTCTTCGAGGATTGTGGGGTCCTCTTCCCCCGAGAAGATGGGTGGCCGATGGTTTGAGACTTGTCAGGTGATTTCTGAGTTTGTGTTTGGCTGTGGTGGTGGTCGCCTGTTGTTGCGGAGTGACACGTCGCTTAGTGTTTGGGCGACCTGAGTTAGTTGTTGTAGAGTCTGAGCCAGGGGATCTTGTATGGTGGGTTTCGGGGTCCTTGATTGTCTTCTGTTCGGTGCCATGTCGTCGGTCTACAGGGCCAATGTTTATTGTAATGATGCGTTAGAGTGTTGCACCCTTACCTTGATGTGATAAGCGAAGGGGTGGGGGATTCTTTAACTTAATGAAGGATAAAGTGAGGGAGAGTTATGTGATGATGGGTAGGCTCACAATCTCACCGCGCGTCCTAAGATTCCTGAATCCTATGTTCCTAAATACCTAGAGTTGAAGCCTAATGTCCTAGAGTATGGTCTTAAGAATCTTATCCTAGGGTCAAGCTTAGGCTCTGATACCATCTGTAACACCCCGAAAATTTTAAAACTTTTTAATCTTATAATAGGAAAGCAATTCTATTAATTAATCCCAAACAGAGCATTCTAAACATAAGGATTTGGGGTGTTATGCCACATCTGAGCTAGAGAACTCAGATGCATAGGCTATACTAACTAATTAACCTTTAAACAACGTCATTACATCATCAAGGCACGCAGGCCGAAAGGAAATCTAACTATCTAAGCCTTTGGTCCTCTAGCGCGCTCCGGTAGCTAATCATCTGTGCCGGAAAGCCAAATATATATCTGTGTGTGTGTGTGTGTGTGTGTGTATGATACCCCGGTTATTTGAGTATTTTGTTATAAATATTATTATTCTAAATAAAATTTTATAAAATAGATATTATGTTAAATAAAACATTTTTACTATACGGTCTGTAATTATATTAGTTTATGTGACCCAAAACTATTTAAACTAGTCTACTACTGTTACTCTTTTATTTCTAAACTTTGTATTATAGCTAATAATTATTTATTTATATATATGTTACGTATGTATATATGTTAAGTACTAGTAGGCTAATATGTATATTAATATTATATTAAGCTTTTAAGTATCTTAGTTCCCTACAACTAGAATTATTATTTATAATACAAGTTATTAGTTAAGTATTTAAGTAGTAGTCTAATTGTTCCCATCCTCATCAGTAGCTGATTCATTAAATCCTCTCCTCTTGCTAACACAATACCGCCGAATAGAAAGGAAAAACAAAAAAACAAAAACTTATTCCTCTTTGTCATCGATTCAGTCATGATTGGTCTTGTTCCTCTATCATCATCAAATTCTCTCATTTGTTCACCGTAGGGATTCAAGTGTTAATGTTAATGTTGTTATCCAGGTAAGATTTATGTTCACTAAAATTTCTTTTGCCCCAAATAAAAAATTATTTTTCCTATGTGTTTATATGATTCATGATTTTAATGAATTTGTGATATTTAACGTGGAAAGTTATTTGATCATATTATGTGAGTAGATATATGAGTTTAGATGTTTTGAAATCCCTGCATGTGTGATGTGGTGATTAAAAAGGATAAATTTTATTCAATTTGATCATTGCCTGAGAAAATTCTGACTGGCGCAGCTGGAAAGAAAATTTCGTGAAAAATTCTTCCTAAACTTATTTTTGCTTGATATTTTTTATGGAGAACCTAGACTTGTTATATTTGATGTTTGTAAAAAGTTTTGGTTAAAAATATGTTTCAAATTTTCCAGAATAATTTCGTAAAGTTGAGGCAGTGTTCTGCCAGTTAAATTACAGTCTGGCGCTGTGTTGAGAAGAATTTCGGGAAAAATACTTCTAGGCCTTGGATTGACTTGAAACTTTTTGTGTGTATTCTAGACTCTTTGTAATACTTATCTGGAGAATTTCATATGAAAATATGTTACCGATTTTTCTCAGTAAATTCTGCAATTCAGGTCATAGTTTCTGAAAGTTTTTGTCAGTTTCTTATTTGAGATATTGAGAAGTTGCTTGCTTGTGAAATATCATTACTGTTATCATTTTTATAAATATGGAGAGTTGTGTTCATAATAATTAGGTGTGGAATACGCTAATCTGTGTTATATCTATGTGGTTAATAGGATGTATGGAAATACATTTTTGGAAATATTGGTACAAAGGTTATAGATTCAGGTGTAAAGTTGAAAGTATTATTTGGGTGGAAAAATTTTGCTTTAAGTGGTGAACTTTTGAGGTTTTAAATATATATATTTTGTCAAATAGAAAATGGTGCCATCTGGTGTGGAATATACTGACTCACTAGGGAGCCTAAAAACTCTCTGTTTTGTGGAGTGAGCAGTTGAGATATACTGACTCACTAGGGGGTTTTATATTAACTTCCCTGTTGTTTTGAGGAGTGAGCAGTGATGTAAAAGCTGACTCACTAGGGAGCCGAGAAAACTCCTTGTTCATGAAAAATCTATTTTTGAGAATTTGAAAATCCTCCATTTGGTACTCATTTCTCCTTGATGTATATATCGACTGTTGATGATCTTTGAGAAATTCAAAATGTGTTCTTGTGAGATGTTCTCTTGGAAAGAGATTAATTGAGATATTGGAATTCTCTCTTTGAGATTAATATTTTGAGATTATGTTGAGAGATTGAAATTTTCTCTTTGGTTATTATTTTGGGAGTTTGAAAAATCTATTTGGTTATTATTGGAAATTATTTTGGTGATTATATTATGATTATGATTTAAAGAAATTTTGAGTAATGAGGATGTTATGAAATGTTTTGAGGATATGGTTATATGGAAATGTTGAGATAAAGGTCATATGGAAATCTTGAGGAAAGAATAATGGTTGAATAATTTTGGGATTATAAAGGTCATATAGAAGTTTTTGTGGATATTTGGTTTTATGGACTTATGTGTGATTTTCTCAATATATATTTGTAAATTATTAATGATTATTGGCATTATTGAGAATATGAATCTTTTAAGGGGTTTATGTGCAAATTACCTGCTCCTATGTGTTATGTGCTATGTGCAAAATGTTTTACGGGGTGAAGTAGATCTTACAAGCTTAATGATGAATTTGTGTGTTTATTTGTTTTCTATTCTTTAATTGTTTTTGCAAGAACTCTTGCATGAGCATTGGGCATGAGAATGAGCGAACCACCTATAGAGATATCATTTATTAGTTAGACAGTTGAATTGTTAGTTATTTTTGTACTAGTACATATCTTGAGTTGTTTCAGTTAGTTATATTTAGCCTTATCGTTTGGGTATAAGAGAAATTCCTGAACGTGGCGGTAGCATTCTCCGTTTCTTTTAATTTTATTTTCGCTTCCGCAATTATATTTGTTTTCTATAAAATAAATTGTATGTATTTTTGACAGTTTATGTAGTTTAAGAAATGGGGGTGTTACAATATATATATATATATATATATATATATATATATATATATATATATATATATATATATATAGGGATGCACTCAGGTGCGAATAAGTGCTCAGGAGGGAAATGCGAACGAATCAGCGCGCGACACGTGTCCAGATCTAATAACTTAAAAAAAAAAAGCGGTGGCATTTTCGTATATAATTGAACATCGAAGTGCAAGTAAAATCACTTACAAGTGCACCTACTTTCACCTATAAGTGCATGTAATTTTTCCTTGTTAGCATTCACTTTCCGCGAACATTCATGCACCTGGGAGTGCTTATAACTATATGTGCAACTATTTATAACTATAGATGTAACTACTTATAACTATAGGTGCACCTACTTTCACCTATAAGTGCATGTAATTTTGCCTTGTTAACATTCATTGATCTGAGTTCAGCGGGTAGTAATACCCCTGAAAACCACTCGCAAACATTCATACACCTAGGTGCAACTACTTATAATTATGTGTGCAACTACTTAGAACTATAGGTGCAACTACTTAGAACTATAGGTGCAACTAAGTATTGATGCTCAGTGTAAATTTTTACTTGCACCTATAATACATTTTACATGCACTTGTAATACATTTTACTTGCACTTCGATGTTCAATTATTTACGAAAGTGCCACCGCGTTTTTTAAAAAAATCAGTGTTTCTCATCCATTAGATCTGGACACGTGGACAAACAGAATTCATTCCTATTTTGCGCCTGGGCGAGCCGTTCGCACCTGAGTGCAAGTCTATATATATCCCTATATAGGGATGCACTCAGGTGCGAATAAGTGCCCAGGAAGGAATATGCGAACGAATCAGCGCGCGACACGTGTCCAGATCTAATAATTTAAAAAAAACGCGATGGCATTTTCGTAAATAATTGAACATCGAAGTGCAAGTAAAATCACTTACAAGTGCACCTACTTTCACCTATAAGTGCAAGTAATTTTGCCTTGTTAGTATTCACTTCGCGCAAACATTCATGCACTTGGGTGTGCTTATAACAATAGGTGCAACTATTTATAACTATAGGTGCACCTACTTTCACCTATAAGTGCATGTAATTTTGCCTTGTTAACATTCATTGATCTGAGTTCAGCGGGTAGTAATACCCCAGAAAACCACCCGCAAACATTCATGCACCTAGGTGCAACTACTTATAACTATGTGTGCAACTACTTATAACTATAGGTGCACTTAGTATTGATGCTCAGAGTAAATTTTTACTTGCACCTATAATACATTTTACATGCACTTGTAATACATTTTACTTGCACTTCGATGTTCAATTATTTACGAAAATGCCACCGCGTTTTTTTTAAAAAAATTAGTGTTTCTCATCCATTAGATCTGGACACGTGGACGAACAGAATTCATTCCTATTTCGCGCCTGGGCGGAGCATTCGCACCTGAGTGCTATTCTATATATATATATATATATATATATATATATATATATATATATATATATATATAGCTACAGGAAAACCATTTTGAAGCAGGATGATATATACTTAGGAGACATTAGCATTTAAAACCAGGAATAGACTCGACGAGACACTAGCATTTAAAACCAGGAATAGACTCAACAAGTAAGGATAAGCACATTCAACAGTTATAAACAAGCATATAAAGACGTTATCGCATATCCTAAGGTCACAGGTTAATTTCACATTATTCATATCATCTTTTAATCAATATCTTTATCACATAAGCACAGTTTGGTCGGCCACAAGACCAATCGCATACCCATATATGAGGGTCAGCGCATGGCCCCACAACACCCTGCCTCATACCGCAGCATGAAGGGATTGACCGCAGCCAACCAATGAACCGCAGCTCATCAAACCGTTTGCGAGCCAAACGGTGGACCGCAGCCCAAAAGTGAATCACTGACCGCAGCTAGGAAAATGAACCGCAGCTCATGTAATACGTTTGCGAGTCAAACGTTGGACCGCAGCCCAAAAGTGTAGTTCTGACCGCAGCCAGCTTATGAACCGCAGCTCATGTATAACCAATTTGACCGCAGCTAATATTGGGGTATCATGCACATATAACACATAGCAAGCTCATGCAACCCACATAAACATATTGGGAAAGGGGAGAAAATGTATAATGAAACCTATGCGTGGTCATCCACATACTAGGAATAATCCTAAGGGGTTCATACTTCTTTCACCTAGGTCAACGGGGTACCAATTCAACTAGCATCCAATACACAAGATTCTTTTTATCCTACGAACGGTACCCGAAATATCAAACTAGACTCAGGCACGATAAACAGAGTCCGTGTAATACCCGGTAGTTTCTTATGGTTATGCTTCGTGGACGAAGCATCTTTTAAGGAGGGTAGAGTGTGATACCCCATATTTTCTGGGCATTGTACAAGGACCGTACGTGCGTACATGACTAAATTATTTAGAGTTTCCTAATTCATATTATTATAGGAATATTATTCTTTGAGCCTAATAGCTTCCTAATCCTGATATAATATGTAAACGCATATATTTTTCCTAATAATAAAGATTGCTTAAATATTTTCCTAAGCCTAATAATATTAATATATAAAACTTTTGTGATTATATACATATGTACATAAATATATGTTACAGATATAAAGATATATACATATTTACGTATGTACCTAAATTATAATATATATATAATTTAGGTACATACGTAAATATGTATATATCTTTATATCTGTAACATATATTTATGTACATATGTATATAATCACAAAAGTTTTATATATTAATATTATTAGGCTTAGGAAAATATTTAAACAATCTTTATTATTAGGAAAAGTATATGCGTTTACATATTATATCAGGATTAGGAAGCTATTAGGCTCAAAGAATAATGTTCCTATAATAATATGAATTAGGAAACTCTAAATAATTTAGTCATGTACGCACGTACGGTCCTCGTACAATGCCCAGAAAATATGGGGTATCACACTCTACCCTCCTTAAAAGATGCTTCGTCCACGAAGCATAACCTTAGGAAACTACCGGGTATTACAATCTTACCCCCTTAAAAGATGCTTCGTCCCCGAAGCATAACCATAAGGCAACAAGGAATATAATAACAGAACCTTGACAAATAGGGAACTCAGGAGACTCAAACTTAGCTTCAATACACCACAAAGATCAGGTATCACATTCTCCCCTACTAAGAAATAAAGTTACGTCCCCGTAACTTTCATACAAGTCCTTACCCAAACTATATACAAATCAATTATCAAAATTATTTAACAATCACCATTAAGGAAAATAAGCAAATATGTATCCAAATAAAATCACCAAATTTCAAAAATATTTTATTAAATAACATATAAAAGTAATGCTCAATGATCAAATAAATGTCCAACTATATGCAATATCACACATCCTCGCGCTTTCAAAATTATAAATTCCTATCCAATTTTATTCCTAAGGTCATAAACTTAGGCTCTTATGCTCCCAAAGGATCGTACGGCTCTGATACCAATTTGTAACACCCCGATTTTCCAAAACCAGAATATGAGAAAATTTTAATTTTTTTTTCCTTTTATTTAATTACAACACATTGTTTAAATTGCGGAAGCTAAAACAAAACGAGTGAATAGGGGATGCTACCGCCACGTTCAGGTATTCCTCTTATACCCAAACGATAAGGCTAAAAACAATTAATTAACTAAAACAACTCAAAATTATGAACTAGTACATTAACTACTAACAATTCAACTGTCTAACTAATAAATAATATCTCTAGGTGGTTCGCTCATTCTCATGTCCAATGCTCATGCAAGAGTTCCTGCAAAAACAATTAAAGAATAGAAAACAAAGAAACACACAAATTCAGCATTAAGCTTGTAAAATCTACTTCACCCCGTAAAACATTTTTGCACATAGCACATCGAGCAGATAATTGGCATTTAGCATACACCCTTTAAACATTCAATCTTTTATTATCAATAGATCATAATCATATAGAACATGACTCAAATATGAAATACTCAGAATTTCCAACAACCATAATTTCCCAACAATACTCGTAATTTTAAATACCAAATCAGTAGCTCTCACTATGGATATTTTAGGAACGTTCCAAAAGTAATATATTTTCTTCCAACATGAAGGAACACCAATCTCAATGCAATGGGCAGGGTCTTGTTTCATCAAGCCTTAGTGAACAGTAATCACCATACTGAACACTACACAAAATCCCATTAAATCTCAAATAATGGGCAGGGTCTTAATTACTTAAGCCCTAGTGAACAGTAATTCTCTTTACTGAACACTACTCAAAAATCCCATTTAAAGCAACCAAATAATGGGCAGGGTCTTATTCAATAAGCCCTAGTGAACAGTAATCACTCAACTGAACACTACGCAAAATTCCCATTTAAAGTGGAACAGAACTAATACCTTAAGTGTGCACACCCCCAATGGATTTCCAAAGCCAATGGGTAGTAACTAGTCCTAGTAGCCAGGATACGTTTCTACTGACTACTACTCAAAAGGGTAAATACCCTAGTGGTAGACTCCGCTAACCACTCCTCAAAACAACAGGACTAAATTTCCTAGTGAGACAGGATATGTTTCCACTGCTCACTCCACAAAACAACAGAGAGTTTTTAAGCTCCCTAGTGAGTCGGTATATTCAACCGCTCACTCCACAACAAACTGGGTCATAACCCAAGTATCCAGAATTTCACAACAGGATACTACACAAGTCTTAAGAATAAATTTCCTTTATCCTCAATCTTTATAAAATTGATAACATTAATAATATTTCTCAAGCAAGCAAATTCTCAACACCTCAAATAAGAAACTGACAGAAATTTTCAGAAGGTATGACCTGAATTGCAGAATTTATAGAAATATTTTGGTAACACATTTTCAGATGAAATTTTCCAGATACAAGGTACAGTGAGTCTAGATTATACACAAAAAGTTTCAAATCAATCCAAGGTCTAAAAGTATTTTTCCCAAATTATTTCCCAACACTGCGCCAGACAGAAATTGAACTAGCAGCACACTGCCTCCACTTTACGAAATTTTTCTGGAAATATCGAAACATATTTTTAACCAAAACTTTTTACAAACATCAATTATAACAAGTCTAGGTTCTCCATAAAAAATTTTCAGCCAAAAAGATGTTTAGGAAGCAAATAGTTGAATTGTTAGTAGTTAATGTACTAGTTCATAATTTTTAGTTGTTTTAGTTAATTAATTGTTTTTAGCCTTATCGTTTGGGTATAAGAGGAATACATGAACGTGGCGGTAGAATCCCCTATTCACTCGTTTTGTTTTAGCTTCCGCAATTTAAACAATGTGTTGTAATTAAATAAAAGGAAAAAAAATTAAAATTTTCTCATATTCTGGTTTTGGAAAATGGGGGTGTTACAGTCCGTTGGGACACCACGAGGGTTAGGGAAACATCAAACGGGGAAGCCAACAACCCGAGGTGGGGAAAACCGGCCAGTGGAGGACCACCCGCCGGCGGCGAGAAACCGGGCAGCGGGTGCCCGGCGGGCAGTCGCCTGCCCGCGGCTACCCGCTGCCGGCGACGCCAAAAATGGGCAGCGGGTAGGTGGCGGGTTCCCCTACCCACACCTACCCCCCCCCACTGACTCCTTTTTCAATATTTGGGTCCCGGGATCTTTTGTGGAACCCGAAACCATGTTTAGACGCTTTCAAACATAAACGACGACACCACATAGTCAAATAGTGGATCAAAACCAAGAATCATATTGAACACATCCTACCATGACTTCTAAACATAATTAACACCCAAACATGCGAAATCCCACCCAAATATATCAAGAATATCACTACACGAAATTCCCAATTTTACCTAAGGCTCTAATCATATTCAAATCATCAAAATCATAGTTTTATTTTAAAAACCAAGAACATCAAGATTTATCATGAACAACACGTAATTATCAAGATCCTCTTATAATCATCAAGATTATCAAGATCAACACATAAGATCATCTCATCAACATCAAGATCATATCATAATTATCACAAAAGATTTATCAAGACACAAGCATAGAGAAGGAGCCAAAGAAGAAGATTATACCAAGGAAAATAGGTTTTGTTGAGACATGGGTTACCTCTTAGCCTTAATTAGATTCCTTGGCTATTAAGTTTCTTTCTCTAAGATCTCCTCTTCTTGATTTCACCTACGTTGGTGATAAGGGAATTCTTGGGAATTCTAGGTGCCTCCTATGTCCCTATTTATATATCTAAGAGTCCTAATTAGGGTCTGAACGGTATGGGTTTGCTAATTCTATTTCTTATAGCACTAAGGGGTTGGTTTAGGGATAAGGGTCCATGGTCTATCGTGGACCCTTCTTAGTTAATTAATGGAATTTAATTCTCTTTTTAGGGCAAGTAATTAAATAATTAGTTTGGCTTAGAGGCCGTAACACGGGGTGTGTAACACCCCAAATTTTGACTTCCAAAACTTTCATTAAATGACATTACAATTCAAAACTTAGAATAAATATAATTACTAAAAATAAATTTTCTTAGAAATTGTACTTCAATTCAAATCTCAAATAATTCGTAATTCAAATTCTAACACTTATAGGGTGCGACCACCACATCTAACCTATCAAGACTAGATGCAAGGCTAATCACAAAACAGTCAAATACTTCAACTATATCTATTACATTAATTATTTTCTTTTTCTTCTAACGCGCTCTTTCACTTCAAGCTTCATAAATCCCTGTTCACATTTTTTTTCAAGAAACACATAACAAACAGTGGGGATTAGCAAAACATGATAAGTAAGGGTTACTTTGCACGGAAACAAAATTTAAAATAAAATAAGGTACAATACTTTCAAAAATAACTTTTCTTTCAAACTCACTTACAAAACCTTCTTCATTTCATCAACAACCAATAACCACATCAAAATGTACCTTTAAATATTTAATTCATTTTCCACATACAAATAATCATTTTTGAATGAACATCACCACAATAATAATTAGCCACAAGGCTTACTTAAAAACCGATATGTGCTTTTATAATATTTGATTTCTCTTTTCAAATAAATACAAGTTTTTATGAAAAATCACCAATCACATAAATGGGCACGAAATCCCATATCCGATAACATGAATGGGCATAAGATCCCATAGCCGATATAAATGGGCATAAAATCCCATAGCCGATATAAATGGGCGTAAAATCCCATAGCCAATATAAATGGGCATCAAATCCCATAGCCAAAATAAATGGGTATAAAATCCCATAGACAATATAAATGGGCATCAAATTCCATAGCCAAAATAAATAGGTATAAAATCCCATAGCCAATATAAATGGGTATACAATCCCTTAGCCAATATAAATGGGTATAAAATCCCATAGCCAATATAAATGGGAATAAAATCCCATAGCCAATATAAATGGGTATATAACCCCATAGCCAATATAAATGGGTATAAAATCCCATAGCCAATATAAACGAGAATAAAATCCGATAGCCAATATAAATGGGTATACAATCCCATAGCCAATTACACAACATTATACCGCCACGATAGGTTTCCAAAAATTTTCTTCACTTCAACACCAACAACAACATAGGTGTTTTACATCACAATTTAAACAACTAAAATCAACATTTCACTTTAAAAGTACATATTGTCAAATACAAGAATATTTCCAAATAATCACTTAAATCATTTTATAAGGAAAATGATTATGATGCAACAAATCATCACTTTCAAAACTAATTTGGGCAAAGTAGAAATGGAGAACAACCACTTACTTGAACAGAGTTTCACTTAATTTTACTCTTAGCCATTTAAGAATTCAAAGACTCCTCTTTAGCTTGAAGGAATTTCTTGGCTCTTGAAAGAATAAAGATTTTTTTTTTTTATATATAAATGATATATGTATACATATGGCAATTTTTTTTTCTTAAATAATTTTTTTATATTATTGTACATATATACATATCTATATAAATTAGATTTTTATTATTACTTTATTTATACATTACATTAAAGTACGTGTGTGTGTATATATATATATATATATATATATATATATATATATATATAATTCATACCACAAAATCAACCTATCAAAATCTCATACTAGTACATTTTCGACTAATACATCATACCAACATCATCATACCAACATTTCCAAATCACACTTGATCATTTCAAAAAATAATTCATTTCATTCATAACTTTCACCCAATCAAAAATCCATTTTTTAAAACAAAGATGGGCAAAGTAAAATGAAGAAAAACCACTTACCGGGTAATCAATTCCTCAAAACAAAGCTTCAAAGCCTACTCTTGATTTCTTGGAAAGAAAAAGAAATGGAAGAAGACTTGATCAAGTCTTGATGGTTGAAGAAGAAGGAACAATTTTATGTTTACAGATGAAAATTTCGGCCTAGGAGAGACAAAAGTGAGATGAAATTTCTCGGCCAATAATGAGAGGAAAACCAAGGGGAAAGTTACGGCCAATAAGAAGAAAAAGATGAAGGAGAAATATCTTTGTCTTGGTCAACATGAATAAAACGGAAATGATATTTTTTTATAATGAAAAATAAAGGTGATGGAGAAATTATTAACAAGAATTAAGGTAGGTTAGGGAGTGATGAGTGCTAATTAGTTGACCAAGATTTATCCACATGCTAAATGAACTTGGACACAAATCATGACCACATTCCTAATCTTATATGTATAACAAAATCTTATTTAATGTTTAGCACATACTTCATCAAATTATATATATATGTTACATACATAATCTACGGAACATACCATAAAATAGTTTCACTAACATATCATCAAATGTGGACAATGATATGAAAGTTGTAATAGTTTGATGGTAAGGATCTTGCTATTGCAAAAGAAAGGTGTAGGGTTCAAATCTCATTATGAATAATTTTATTTTTCTTAAATATGAAGATTAAACCTTTTTCCTACTTAAATAATTTAAATTTTTCGAGGTATCACAATCTACCCTCCTTAAAGAATGCTTCGTCCCCGAAGCACTCCCAAGCTTAAGAAGTTAGGCCAACTAGAACTTAATTTTCACAACTTTAGGCTACAACGCCTAAGGGTAAGGTGTTAAAACCTACCCTCCTTTAAAGGAAAGTTACATCCTTGTAACTTAAAACCAACAAGTAACCAACACATTTTAAGGGTATTCCAACCCTACAACTTATGAACATCAAAAAGCACAAATAGGAAAAAAAGGTGTGTTCTTCACATTTTATCACTTTTAACAAATAATCAATTGAAATATGCAACCACATACTTGAAAGATGTACACACTCAAGGTGCAATAGCCACAGTTAAAAATACTCAAGAAATCTTCAAAGCAACACACTTGTTTAAAACTTGCACTTTCACACACTATCCCATCAAGGAAACATATTCTAGAAGAATGACTTGCTTCCACACGCCAGTATTACTCAAAGTAATTACAACAAATTAAAACATATATAATGAAACCCATATCTCACCACAATTTCATAAGTCTCATCATTTGGATTTACCATGTCACTTGGGAAATCTTAAAATCCTAAGGCTTTGGCCTTATGCTTGAATACCATTTTGTAAATAACTTACTCAAAGCTATTTCCTTAACTTACAGTTATAGATACCCATCAATCTTCGGAGCTCAACCAGAATCCACACAATTCCAATCTTTATATTAAAATCTTCTAAAAGGGATTAGGTTTACCCAACAATTGTCAAACATCCATAGTTAAATTTTAAAGACTTAATTGGTCCCACAAAATTTGCCTAAAACCATTTAGCAAATTAAATACTATGGTACTAATAATTTATCTTTATGAAAGTTATCATCCATCACATTCAATCTCTAAAATTTAAACACGATTATCCTTTTGACTATTACTTGAGTCAAACTTCCAACCCAATAGTTAAAACGTATCAAGTCCAAAATCTACTATAAGCACGACTCTTAACTATATTCATGCAAGTTCATTGCTTAGGCTATTTAGGAAGAATTTCAAAAATCATCTACTTTTCATCATCAATACTTGAGTAATTCAACCATAAAATTCTCAATACAAATAAATAATAAGTAATCTATTTTTAATAACACCACCATGTACAATCTTCTCATTTTCAATGAATAAATGATCAAATTCAAAATAAGCCGATAAACCTAAATATTTTCTTCAAATATAGAATCTCATCTCATAATAATAATAACCAAATAATATATTAATATCATCAACTTTAAATATCTTCCTCATAAAATAATTCATTTCATTCATAACAACATGCCAATATCATACCAACATTTCCAAACCACACTTTTTTTTTTTTTTTTTTTTGAAAGTTACTGGCTCTATTACATTGTAGTATCTGTTCATATACTTTCTCAACCTACTGAAACACAAAGAACCAATAACGCCTCCACTGAGGCTCGAACTTATAATCTTCCAAATCACACTTATCATTTCATAAAATAATTCATTTCATTCATAACTTTCAACCAATCAAAAATCCATTTTTTAAAACAAAGATGGGCAAAGTAAAATGAAGAAAAACCACTTACCGGGTAATCAATTCCTCAAAACAAAGCTTCAAAGCCTACTCTTGATCTCTTGGAAAGAAAAAGAAATGGAAGAAGCCTTGATCAACTCTTGATGGTTGAAGAAGGAACAATTTTATGTTTACAGATGAAAATTTTGGCCTAGGAGAGACAAAAGTGAGATGAAATTTCTCGGTCAATAACGAGAGGAAAACCAAGGGGAAAGTTACGGCCAATAAGAAGACAAAGATGAAGGAGAAATATCTTTGTCTTGGTCAACATGAATAAAACGGAAATGATAATTTTTAATAATGAAAAATAAAGGTGATGGAGAAATTATTAACAAGAATTAAGGTAGGTTAGGGAGTGATGAGTGCTAATTAGTTGACCAAGATTTATCCACATGCTAAATGAACTTGGACACAAATCACGACCACATTCCTAATGTATAACAAAATCTTATTTAATGTTTAGCATATACTTCATCCAAATTACATATATATGTTACATACATAATCTACGAAACATACCATAAAATAGTTTCACTAACATATCATCAAATGTGGACAATGATATAAAAGTTGTAATGGTTTGATGGTAAGGATCTTGTTGTTGTAAAAGAAAGGTATAGGGTTCAAATCTCTTTATAAACAAATTTATTTTTCTAAAATATGAAGATTCAACCTTTTTCCTACTTAAATAATTTAAATTTTTCGGGGTATCACAGGGTGTTACAGAGACGATCCCGAAGAGCCGAGCCACAAGGGTTCGTAACACTCGGCCCGAAACGACACGTAGCTGAGCCACAAGGGCCCGGCCACTGCACAGATTTTTCTCAGAATCAAAGTCAGGGACCTGGGGCGGGACTCCTTATGGTTTGCCCCATGTACCCCGCTACTCCACCGGGACTAGGCGGCGACCCTCCTCTAGGGTCGTGCCCTAGTCCCGTGCAACCACGGCTGTGGCTCTCCTGATGGGCCGCGGCTAGGGCCGTTAGTCTGATCTGGTGCACACTGTGTGTGCACCAAAAGGCTTTCTCATCTGCAAAACTCAATCCAAACAAGTCAAAAACAATCTCAACAACTCACAAACAAATACTAGATCACTTCTAAGCATAAACACAACAAAATCTCATAGATTCTAGTCATTTCTACTCAAAATAAAGGCTTCATAGAGCCAAATTTCAAAGAGGGAGTCCATGGGGGTTATACCTCTTGTAGCTTCTTCTTCTTGTGTGGTTCCCTATCCTTTCCATGCTCAGATGCTAACACCTTCACCACCTATTCCTTCACAAGACATAGGTATATTCTAAGCTTAAGACAACCTCAGAGATGGGAGGCAAGGGTGGATGATCAAAGAGCAAATGGAAATTGATGGATGAGAATGAAAGTTAGAAACTTACTGCTTTGCTTCTTCTTTGTTTACAGAAAGCTTAAGGAGAGGAGAGGCAAAAAGATGGATCAGATTAATGCAAAGTGAAATGGTTCTATTTATATGGGTGCAAAACCCTAGGTAGATCACCAATGATTGGTGGAGGGCAAAATGATCTCTTGGCTTACATCTTTAGACATGGCCTTGAGATTCACCTTGTATCATGGTCCAAGGGCTAGAAATGCTAACTTTGAATACTTTGGGGTTGAAAATGAATTTTCTCAAAAAGATATTTATATGAATCCTTGTGTAAAGACTTTTTGAATTCTCCCGGTCTCACTCAGATAAATTTCTCTATTTAAAACTTGGTACGCGAAATACCCGAAAATTTAGGAATTTCGAATAAGATAAATTTTGGTGTCGAATTAATTTAAAATGTAACTAAAATAATTTATTCAAACACCAATTGATCGCAAAATTTTTTAATGGAGTGAAAGTGACTATTTTGAAATTTCTTAAAATTGGATTTATAAAATAAAATTTTGGTTGTAGAAGTTTCGTCCCGAAACTTAGAAGGAACGGATCGATTTTCACAAAATGGAAGCTTTCGAAAAGATGGTAAGAATTTCAAGAATTGGCTTAGAAGGTTCTCTTGGAATACTAAGAAGAAATTAAATCTCTGAGTTCCAAACAAGCACCGAAGCAACTAAGGCGCTAAACTTAATCTATCTGCTAGAATTCACTAACTAAAAGTTTCATTGTTACTTCCCTTATTCTTATCGTTCTTACCACTTCTTTGGTCTCCACACTTGAACTTCTACGTTTTCTCTCATGAAAACTGAGAGTGTTTCTCAAACACTTTTCTTTCTTTTTAGTAGCATCTTGCTCGTCTAGGGTAAGATACCCACAAAGTTCAAACTACAACCGATCCCAACCTCTCTTGCTTGAACTACTATATACTTCCTTACATACTGTTTACTGTTCTCACCCCTCAAGGATAGGTTACACGTAATGAGATCTAATTCACATAACACTACTACGTTCACTCTGATCGTGGTTGATAAACTTCAACTACCTCGATCCTTTCATTTGACGTCATCACTTCCTCATCATTTACTTAATCCTTTAACTATTGATAGCAAACAAAATCAACCTTCATTACCGCTTTCACTTCTCAAGTTCATCATTCGATTCCTATTATCATACTAGACATAATGTCGTAGCCCTTCTTTCATACCATACATGGATACTCATCTTAGGGATATATCAACCCTCCTGACTACGTAATGGGATCCAACTCACTCTTAGTTCTCTTTATTGTAGACCAAAAGTAGCAACCCTCTTTCAATCTGGTTCGGTGTATTCCTTTACGGCTTCCTTACTAATTCCATGGTATAACTTATCCCTTTACCAAGCACTTCGTTATAAAACTTCTTGATACTACTTAACTATCATTGTTACTTTTATCAACTTGTTACTTAAATCTTTCTAGCCTTGTTCACCTTCTCTACCTCAAGGGATTCCCCACACGAGAAATACAATTATTCATACACCCCTCTACACTTTAAATCTTTGTCTACGTTAGTCATCAGTGTCACATTATAAGTCTCATTTACTAAGTCTTTTCCAAGACTTATTATAGTTCGATAAACTCATACTTGATTTCCCCTTCTTACTAATATTTACCATCGCATTTATACGAAACTCTTAACGTTACTTTCTTCCTTGCCTTAGCCACATTAATCCTTTCAGAAGTCCTTCGACGTAAAGTCTCATTCTTCTTCAAGAAAGTTAAATGATTGTGCTAATTGTTTAGATTTACTTCTGCCAATTTCATTCTTTCAATTACCCAATCATTCTATCATAAGTGCAACTGCTTCTTGTTTCATTCTCATTACCAACATTCTTCTTTAAGTTCTCACATAACTTATCCTCCTTTAAATTTACATTCTTTTACTTGTCCCTTTTTGTTTAGTTCTTTCCTTAACTTCTTCACACTTCATGGGAACCCACAACTTACTGACAACGCTTCTTACTATCTTTATATCTTTCATAGCCCAAAGTTACCATCCATCGTCTTAGACTTTCACACGTTTGGAGTTCACAACTCCTAGCTCATCTCCTTCTTATCTTCTTAAAGGTAGATGGTACAGCCTTCTGTTTGTGTCACCCAATCCTAAGTTCGAAGTCTTCTATTTCCCGAGTTTAATTCTTACTCTTTGGTTTAACCTTTAGTCTTCAAGTTTGATCTTTGAAGGTTCCCTCACCATTGATCTCGAAAGCATCCATTTGGCGTAATTTGTTTCCTCCTAGTTGCATCAGCATTCACACTTGTCTTTTCTTCACGATTGAGAACCTTTAAACCTTAGCCTTTAAGCTCTTGTTGCTTCTTTTTCTTCATATTTGTCTCCAATTGCACGAAGATTCTCTTCAACTTTTGGTGTTTTCTTAGGTCTTGCAGACGATGCTGAATGTGTGAGGATGCCTCTCTTTTCGAGCAAGGACAGCTGCAACTGACTCCAAACTGCACGTGAAGTAAACTCTTCATCACATTCTTCGATTGTCTGGATATGCACGCTACTACTTTGCTTCTCCGCAACAAAAGATCTACTCACTTCTAACTTTCTTTTCTCAACAGCAAAGATCACACAAGCAAAGCACACAAACCGGATATAAGCATAACTCTTATACTTGTCACATTATCAACTTTCACTTTTCAAGGATGATAACAAGACTGGACAAAACTACTTCTTAACAACAAACTTGAATTCATCAGATAGATGTACACTTGGTTTGAAGGAAATTGACTCCACAGAAGAAGAAAGTAAGAGGATATCTAAACTTGAAACTCGGGAGTACTATTGGTTACAACCAAAGTCATGATTATCAAGGTGACGATCTTCCAAGATTCAACAAAGCCTTGTGAAACAAAAGCTGTGGATCGAATTCCAAGAGAGGGACACAACAAAGAATAATCTCAATGAAATTACTCAATACTAACGGATTCCAAATAAAGATGCAATAAGGATTTAATCTAAAGCAATAGATCAACACTAGTGAATTCCAAAGGAAGATATGAAAGAGAGATGATCTCGAAGCATTAGCTCAATAGCTCAATAACAAGGAAAGGATACCACAATGTATAATCTCAAGTCAATAGCAACAGGATCCGAGAGTACAAAAGGACACATGGTCAATAAATAGCTCTTCAAGAACAAAACACTTTCAAGAATACTCAATAGATACAAGCTCATAGGAATTACTCAACAAATACGGATTCCAATGGCATAACAATAAGAATTAGGTCTTGACTCAACAACTCAATGGATTCCAACAATATGGGTTCAAGGATAATAAGCTCAAGTCAAATACAATGAGATTCCAAGAACATGGCTTTCAACAAGATCTTACTAGCTTCAAGATTCAATTATACTAGCATTGCAAGTCAACGGAAGCTCACAAGAGTACTTAGAAGGATTATAAGCATTCTAGATATAGATTCAACAATAAATCGTGGAATGTCAAGAATAGCCATTAGCAATAATTCAAGACTCAACTCAAACAAAACAACTTCTCATACTCAACTCTAGGCATTAGATAGCTTCGATAAACATTGAAAGCAAACTGGAAGTAGTCAGAATGACTCAGGAATCAATATCAAGCTACGAGAAAATTTCCAGAAGCATAAGCTCAAACTCGATGATAAAATTTCAAGGATTATCATGCCATTAATATCAAGGGATTTGGAATAGGAGATTGGCACAATGAACACAACGAGATACTCAAGAATTATCTGCTTTTAACTTTCCCTTTCTTAAAGCAAGGCTTACCACAAGTGAGGCACATAAAACAAGAAACAAATATAAGCTCTTATACTTTCCATATTAGCAACTTTCACAAAATTCCTACTTTCAAACTTTAACTTTCAAAATCTCAACTTCTAACTTCCACTTCAACTTCTCACTGAAAACTTTTCTGCTTTACTTTCAAAAGATAGACAAAAGCACTTTAAACACATTGATAAAGCACATAACAGATAAGCAAACGCAAGGGAACTCACAACCTCACCGCGTTCCTAATGGATACTTAGAGTTTCTCTTAAACTCTGATTCTCATACTTAATCACCGAACCTTGAGTCTTTCTCATCTCAATTTCGTAACTTAGCGCTCCTTCTTTTCTCAAAATTCATAACTTATGGCTCTTTCCCTAATATGATCCTTCCTAGGAATTCCACTTAAAGTTCCCTTCTTATCTTGTCTTTCTTAAGACTTCAACTTAGAGGTCTTTCCTAGGACTTTCACATAGAGTTTCTATACTCAACCTTAAGGGTCAAACTTCTTAAGTCTCTTGCGGTTCGTAACGCTCTGATACCAATTTGTAACACCCCACTTTTCTAACTCTTAATTACAACTCTAAACAGTCATTTACAGAACTAAGCAGCTGAAATAATAACTAAAAATATAATTAGTGGGAGTGTCACCGCCACAACCACCACTCCGTGATGATTGCACGGGCTAAGGGGTAAAACTAGAAATAAGATAAAAATCTGGCATCTAAATAAAATACCGGAAACATAAGGGGGAAAATGTCCCCCCAATAGTCTACATCATCCTCAAAAACATAGAGTCAATAAGTCTAAAATCCATAACATGATCATCAATACAACTAGAGTTTAGACATCTCAAACTAAGAGACTAATCTAACTCGATCTCTTCTCAGTGCTGGGCCCACCTGAAAGGGGTTTTGCAAGCAACACATAGACAAATAGGAAAACACCCATTAGCACGAAGCTAAGTATAACCACACTCAACCCTATAAAGCATACTAGAATTTACTTTGAAAACATTTGATTTCTTTATAAACAATAAAGTCATCTCAAATCATCTTTAGATCTAACACATACTTTCTAGATGCTTGCACCCTATTATATCAACTGGCATGCTCATATAAATGATACTGATCATTTAGATACTTCAACAAATAAATATCTCAATAAACTTAACAAGCAACTCATGCTTACAGGTAGGTTCATGCTAATAAACCATATAATAGGTATTCTCATACTCTCAAATTCTCATCACATAAACTTGATATACAAGGCTTCAACAGTATTTAATCGATCATGCTTGATGAACAATCTTAAATCAACATTCTCATTATATAAATCTCATGCAATACTATACTCAAATGCAATCTCGTGCAATACTATAATCATACTTATATGCAATCTCGTGCAATACTATAAACATACTCATATGCAATCTCGTGCAATACTACAATCATACTCATATGCAATCTCGTGCAATACTATAATCATACTCATATGCAATCTCGTGCAATACTATAATCATACTCATATGCAATCTCGTGCAGTACAATAAACATACTCATATGCAATTTCGTGCAATACTATAAACATACTCATATGAAATCTCGTGCAATACTATAATCATACTCATATGCAATCTCGTGCAATACTATAGTCATACTCACATGAAATCTCGTGCAATACTATAATCATACTCACATGCAATCTCGTGCAATACTATGATCATACTCATATGCAATCTCGTGCAATACTATGATCATACTCATATGCAATCTCGTGCAGTACTATAAACATACTCATATGCAATCTCGTGCAGTACTATAAACATACTCATGCAATCTCGTGCAGTACTATAAACATACTCATATGCAATCTCGTGCAATTCTATGATCATACTCATATGCAATCTCGTGCAGTACTATAAACATACTCATATATATGCAATCTCGTGCAATACTATATATATACTCATACACTCTTTATAAAAAATAGATTACTTTCTGTGGTGGTCTCTTTCTTACTTTTGAGTCTCTATTGACTCGCTTTCTTTCTCCTGAGTCTCTCTTGACTCACTTCCTTTCTTTTGAGTCTCTCTTGACTCGCTTTTTTCTCTTGAGTCTCTCTTGACTCGCTTTCCTTCTCTTGAGTCTCGGGTTCCACAAAAGAACAACGGGAAGTCAAAAGATCAAATACCGAGACAACCGAATCACGGGGAACAAATCCCACTCCAAACTCCACTATGTTCCCCGCGGGTGGACCCACGGGTAGGCCTCTACCCGTGGTTCTGCCCGCGGGTACACTACCCACATTCCTATGTACCTGCGGGTGGGTGGCTCTCCCTGCCGTTCCGCCCGCGGGTACATGCTCCTGTGTAAATAATCCCTTCGGGGATTTTCTTCTCCAAACACAAATTCAAGTCCAAAACATTCCAAATCTCACCAAATACAACAAAATGACTTGAACCATGGAAAATGGCAAGCAATGGCACAAAAGAACCCTAAACACAAGCTCTAGATATGCAATATCACAAGATAAATGCATAAACACTCACATTTCATAGCAAAGCACAAGTAGAATCCAAGAAATCACATATAGGTAAGCAAAATAGGTTTTGTAGAGCATGGGTTACCTCTTGTAGACCAAAAGACTTCACTTTACACCACAACAAGCTCCCCACAAAGCTTACTTCTCAAACCCACTTCAAGATCAAACCAAAAGATCATAAAGATCCTACCTTTAAGAAAAAAACAACTAAGATAGAACCAAAAAGACTAGACAAGCTTAGATCTTATCCTCCTAGATGCCCAAATAGGTAAAAGGTTGAATCTTGGAAGCAAAACTTGGAATCTTGACAAGGGTCTCAACTTGGCTTGAAGAATAAGCTATTCTTCTTTTCTTGAGAGAAGATGGAGATATTTTCTAAGGATTGTAAGGAATGAAATGAAGAAGTCTTCTAGGTTTAGGTTACAATACTAACTCTTGATGAAAAGACAAGGATACCCTTACTAAGATTTAGAAAGTGTAAGGAACAAGGGAACTCCTCTCAAAGCACAAGGTACAACACAACTTAAAGATTGACTAGTCAAATTCTAGTCCTTGAGTATTAAAAATCAGGATTTTAGGAATCAATTCCTCAAAAGAATTAGAATTAATTAACCAATTAATTCATGGATTGAAATGTGGATTTTTGGGGTGTCACATCCTCTCCCCCTTCAAAGATGCTTCGTCCCCGAAGATTGGGAACGACGAATTAGAAACAAATGGTGGAAGGAAACAACATTGTGACAAGAAGTTCAAGAATAACTCTTTTGTTCAAAAATTCACAAAAGGTCTCACAAGGATTCCAAAGCAAAGAAGAAGGCATTTCGAATTCAAGGATTGGTCAAGAGCAAAACAAACGGATAGATTGAGCATCACAAACTCTAACCTCAACACAACCACCAACTTCTAGACAACAAACAAGAACCAAACAACTAACTCCAAACGCCAACTTACTAAGCTAGCTAAACAACAAAACAACAAGCAAAACAAACAAGCACGCAAAGCAAACAACAACCTAACACTAAGCTAACAACGGCTAAGAAGAAAACAACAAAGGAACAAGGCGAACGAAACAACCACAGCACAAGCTAGAACTCTTCACTCTCCGACTCCTCGGCATCTTTAGACTCTTCCTCTTCATCTTCATCTCTACGGCTAGAACTAGCTTCAAACTGATCCAACCTCTGATGCACTGCGACAAACTGCGCCTTCATAAACGCGAAACCCTCGGCAATCATGCTGTTCTGCTGACGAAGCAAGGTGACAACGCGCACCTCATGCGCCCTGGCATCATGCCCTCTCTTCGTGCGAGCTTCACTCCTTCTCCGGTTTTCCTCACTGTCTGAATCACTTTCTTCAGCTTCGGCGACCTCTGGTGCTTCTACTTCCTCTTCAACTTCTTCGTCACCGCCCAAACTCTAGACTGCGAGGCTCAACTTCCTAGCAGGGATTCCAAGCTCGGCAGCTAACTCTGCCCGCTCATCAGGTGCTTTCCTTGCAACCTCTTCGAGCGTGATGTACTCACCATCAACCAACTGGAACAGATTACAACTCCAGAGATTGGCTACATCCAACACCATCTTTCCCACAGCCTTCGGGAGACAACCATCCACACTAACACCCTTCTTAACCAAGATCCAGCTCAGCACCATCCCATAAGGCAAACTCTTACGATTGTGATCCCGGCAAAACACCATGTGTTGCAACATCAAAGCAGGCAGGTTGAACTTAACCATGTTCTTCAGACAGAAATCAAAGGTGCACTCCAACTTACCCAACAAACTGCTCTTGTTGTTATTAGGCAACAAACAATCTGACACCAACATCACCAAGATCTTTTGCTCAGCAGACAACCACTTCTTTTCCGGCCTAGAAGCTTGAGTGAAACCACTCGTACGACCTAGCAAGTAGCTCAAATAGTCGCGGTACCCCATGGTATCCGTACTAATCCAAGAATACCCACTGTACTGAGCTACACCGGTAGCAGACAAACTCAACAACTAAGCCAACCTCTTCTCAGAAAGCCCAACTTTCACACCTCTCACCTTAGAGGTGATCTCAAGCCTTTCTCCTTCCTTCGTCACAACCATGTGACGGTAAAACTCTTTCACCAAACTCGGGTAAGTCTCGGCCCTTATGGCGAGAAACCCATCCAACAAACCTTGAAACTTAAGCAAATCCAACAAGGAACTTGAAAAAGATTCCGGATCAAAAGCTTTACCTTCAAGAATAAGGTAGTGGGCATCCACCCACTCCGCTTTCCTAGCCAAACTTGACCTTCTAGGCATGGTAGGAGATGATCCAAAGCTCAACAAACAAAGCCCACAACTTCTACTTCACACCCACACTACTACTCACTCTCTCGAGCTCTCTCTCTCTCTCGCGCGCTGCTCTCAGCGACACGGCACAGCAGATCAGCGACGGCGGTGGTGGCTCCGGCTGTGGCGTCGGCGGTGTGGCGGTGGTCCGGCGGTGGTGGGGCGACGGGTTGGTGGTGATGAAGCTACGGGTTGGGGATGGGGTTTAGGGTGGTTCACGGGTAGGAAGAAGGAAAAAGAAGAAGAGGAGAAAATTTTGGAGATTTAGGGATTTGGGAGAAATTGGGAAAAAGATGATTAAATTTGGGGATTTTTGGGTAAAGAGGGAAATTATGGATTAAAAGGAATTCGAATTGGGTAAGTTCCAAGAAAGATAATTAGGTCAAGTGGTTTAAAAGTTGGGTAGAAAAGAAATAGGCTAGGGTTTGAAACTCAAAGACTACAATTAAACTTTAGGCTTGATTTTAGGATGCACAAGGAAGATTTTTGGCAAGAATTTTGCTATTTCCAAATTCAAAGAATACTTGGAAAATTCAAGGAATTGTTGTAAGAACAACCAAGTGTAGGGATCGAAGAATTGGGCTAAGCACGAGATATTCCAAAGATAAATGGCTACTCCACAAAAAGATTGAGATGCCAACTAAAGAAAGCACTTAGCAAGAAAAGAGTCTATACTAAGCATCCAACGAATTACTTACAAGGAAAACATGCCGAGGATTGCCAAACAAAGACAACTACGAAACACAAGAGAACACTCAAGGCAACAAAGAACACAACACTCTCGGGAAACAAGGATAGGCTCGAAAACAAGGGTTGCCTGCTAACTCTTCCTCCACCAGACCCTCCGACTCCGCCTGCGAACGCACCATCACGAAGACTCTTCCGGGAGGTCTAGCTCCAACAGCTCCACGAACTGGACCAGCTCCCGATGCTCCTACGGCTCCCGGGGGTGGCGGCAACGCTCTCTGGCCAGCTAACAAGGGACACTCAACGATTATGTGACCAGCAACTCCACAACGGAAACATCTAAACGCTTGGCCTTGACAACCTTGGCCAACACGCAACTTCCCACATCTTCGACAAACAGCCGACTTAGCTTGATCCCGGTGCTCCATTCTGACAGGTCCTTGAGAAGAAGATGACGCAACTCTAGCCGGGAAACTCGGTCGGGACTTCTTGAAGGCAGAAGGAACTCCGCTCTCAACTCTCTTCTTGGCTAGCTCAAACGAACTCTTCTGAAGCTGCTGCACGCGATACAGATCCGCGGCACTCAGATACGCATCCTTGAGAGAACTTGGCCTACTCACCATCAGCGCTTTTCGTGCCTCATAATTCAGACCGGCAACGAAACGCTCAACCTTGGCAAACTCCATAGTCACAAGCATCCTGGCGAAGTGCGCTAGCTCCAAGAACTTCTTGTGGTACTCCACCACAGATAAGGGTCCCTGTTGCAGATGAAGGAACTCATCAAACATGGATGCGCGCACATGCACAGGATAGAACCTTTCACGCATCCGGTCTTTAAGAGCAACCCAACCAAACTCTGGTTCTTCAAGAAGAGCCGGGCCCTCGTGGATCCACCACAAGTCCGCTTCTTGGCAGAAGTAGAATGTTGCCAGTTCTACTCTCCTTTCTTCAGGGCAGCCTACCACGGAGAAAATCTTATCAAACACCCGTAGCCACTCTTCAAGGACTACAGGGTCTTCATCGTCAGCAAAGGAAGGCGGCTGATGACTCGACACTAAACGTCCTATGTCACGGTGCCCAGCAGGAGGAGGAGGCGGCACAGCGTGATTGTTGTTCAACAGAGCTTCACTGAGCGTCTGCATGGTCTGGGTCAACTGATGAAGATTCTGAGCGAGCTGCTCGTTGGTCGGGGTCTCAGGGGTGCGAGCACGAGGACGAGGAGGCATCGCGGCTTCTACAACAACAACTCGATAAGAGAAACAACAAACAAGTCACAGGAAACAACATACAGCTCACCGCGCAACCTAGAGTCCTAGGCCTAACACTTAACTCCTTAAGGTCGCTTAGAGGTCTCAAAACACACTTAACCACTTAGAAAGTCTAGACTTAACTCTTCCTAGGCTCTAAACCTAGGCTCTGATACCAACTGTAACACCCCCCCCCCAAACAAGGCCCAATAAAAGCCCTAACACATGCAGATTAAACAACAAAACTAGAACAGCGGAAGATAAAAACGGAAACTGGATAAAAAGAAATCCAACGGGGTGTTATGCCACGCCTACCAAACCCAGTAAACGCTACGGCGAACAATCTGCAAGTGTATAAAACTATCCCAAAACATCAATCTAACTACACTGGGCGCACAGGCCACAAAAACCACAAGATAAAGGTGCTAAGCTACCAGGCTCTAGACATCGCGCTCGTCTAAACATCACCTGAAAGATACAAAGATAAACATGGGACGACGCCCGGTCAGCGATAATGCTGGTAACCCACCAATACCGTTAAGTATCATATATAGGTAGTTATAAGATAGAAAACCATTTTCGAAACGGAATACAAGTATATAAGTTAAAAGCCAAGATCGAAAGACAACACAAGACTCATCACTCTTAAAGATAACACCGGGAACACATCCCAAACCACAAAGGTTACCACAACACGAAGGAAATACAACTCACCCATGGCAACACATGCCCTTGTGACTACACACGTCACAAGAAAGAGAACTCACCACAATGGCTACACAAGCCCTCGCGACATCACCCATCACGAGTTGATATGCCTTCCTTATGCCCTGTTCCAACCTTATGGCTACCCCCAACCTTATACCTTCTTCCTCCATTACCTCCAGGACCCCTGTACAGCCAAGTCCAACCTTATTCCGCCGGGACCGTCGTCCCCCACCAACAACCCGCGTATAAGACCACCAATTTCATAGTACACGAGGTACCGTACACACACATGGCACACATGCCCGAATAACACATGTTATCCCCCAATCACGTGAACCTTTCTCGAAGGAACACAGCTCCATAATCACGTCTCGGCCACCACGAGGACCGCTACAATACCTTGGTGACTAGCGTCCCATACCACTAATCGTGCAATCCAGGTAAAGCCACACATGCACAACAACTCACACGTGTCAAGCAACGGATTACAACGAAGGTATGAAACATACTCAATCAAGGAATGGGTCACCACCCAACGACAACAACGATGTATAACACAAGTTAACATCAACCACACGGAAGGTACGAACAACACAGACGCTAGCATTAAAACAACAAACTAGCATGCTTAACAACGGGGAAACTCAAGGTAGTTCCGAAGAACACACAAGACACCTCTTGGTTCAACGAAGCATAATGTTGAACACTTAGCACGATTCAAGACACCAAAGAGCCTACAGGGACACCTATCATATAGTTCTAGACCTACGAAACATCAAGAAGACGCTCAAATAATTCCACAAAAGAACAACGGGAAGTCAAAAGATCAAATACCGAGACAACTAAATCACGGGGAACAAATCCCACTCCAAACTCCACTGTGTTCCCCGCGGGTGGACCCACGGGTAGGCCCCTACCCGTGGTTTTGCCCGTGGGTACACCACCAACATTCCTATGTACCTGCGGGTGGGTAGCGGGTAGGGCTCTCCCCGCCGTTCCGCCCGCGGGTACATGCTCCTGTGTAAATAATCCCTTCGGGGATTTTCTTCTCCAAACTCAAATTCAAGTCCAAAGCATGCCAAATCTCACCAAATACAACAAAATGACTTGAACCATGGAAAATGCCAAGCAATGGCAAAAAGGAACCCTAAACACAAGCTCTAGATATGCAATATCACAAGATAAATGCATAAACACTCACATTTCATAGCAAAACACAAGTAGAATCCAAGAAATCACATATAGGTAAGCAAAATAGGTTTTGTAGAGCATGGGTTACCTCTTGTAGACCAAAAGACTTCACTTTACACCACAACAAGCTCCCCACAAAGCTTACTTCTCAAACCCACTTCAAGATCAAACCAAAAGATCATAAAGATCCTACCTTTAAGAAAAAGACAACTAAGTTAGAACCAAAAAGACTAGACAAGCTTAGATCTTACCCTCCTAGAAGCCCAAATAGGTGAAAGGGTAAATCTTGGAAGCAAAACTTGGAATCTTGACAAGGGTCTCAACTTGGCTTGAAGAATAAGCTACTCTTCTTTTCTAGAGAGAAGATGGAGATATTTTCTAAGGATTGTAAGGAATGAAATGAAGAAGTCTTCTAGGTGTAGGTTACAATACTAACTCTTGATGAAAAGACAAGGATACCCTTACTAAGCTTTAGAAAGTGTAAGGAACAAGGGAACTCCTGTCAAAGCACAAGGTACAACACAACTTAAAGATGGACTAGTCAAATTCTAGTCCTTAAGTATTAAAAATCAGGATTTTAGGAATCAATTCCTCAAAAGAATTAGAATTAATTACTCAATTAATTCATGGATTGAAATGTGGATTTTTGGGGTGTCACAAATATAATATCATGCTCGGTTTGCAACATAGCAAATTCTATACATTTCACTCAACAAATGTTTCATTTCTCATTGTTCAAATATTACAATCTAGTCATGCTTTCATAATAAATCATATTTTCAAATGATCATGCTTCTCTACTCAATACAAAATTATCATCAAATCACTTAGTCAATTATGTCTCATACACAGTGAATTAACAAATATATGAACTGTGTAGCAATTCTTCAAGAAATCATTCATATCTTACTCATTTTTTATCCAAATACAACGAAATCAAAGCCAAAACGTGCGTCGAGACAATCCCGAAGACCTGAGCCATAAGAGTCCGTAACACTCGGCCCGAAACGACACGTAGCTATGCCACAAGGGCCCGACCACTACACAGATTCTTCTCAGAATGAAAGTCAGGGACCTGGGGCGGGACTCCTCATGGTCCGCCCCATGTACCCCGCTACTCCATCGGGACTAGGCGGCGGCCCTCCTCTAGGGCAGTGCCCTAGTCCCGTGCAACCATGGCTCTAGCCGGCGTCCCTCCTGATGGGCCGCGGCTAGGGCTGTTAGTCTCATCTGGTGCACACACAGTGTGCACCAAAAGGCTTTCTCATCTGCAAAACTCAATCCAAACAAGTCCAAAACAATCTCAACAACTCACAAAGAAATACTAGATCACTTCTAAGCATAAACACAACAAAATCTCATAGATTCTAGTCATTTCTACTCAAAATAAAGGCTTCACAGAGCCAAATTTTAAAGAGGGAGTCCATGGGGTTATACCTCTTGTAGCTTCTTCTTCTTGTGTGGTTCCCTATCCTTTCCATGATCAGATGCTAACACCTTCACCACCTATTCCCTCACAAAACATAGGTATATGCTAAGCTTAAGACAACCTCAGAGATGGGAGGCAAGGGTGGATGATCAAAGAGCAAATGGAAATTGATGGATGAGAATGAAAGTTAGAAACTTACTTCTTTGCTTCTTCTTTGTTTACAGAAAGCTCAGGGAGAGGAGAGGCAAAGAGTTGGATCAGATGAAGGCAAGGTGAAATGGTTCTATTTATATGGGTGCAAAACCCTAGGTTGATCACCAATGATTGGTAGAGGGAAAAATAGTCTTTTGTCTTACATCTTTAGACATGGCCTTGAAGTTTACCTTGTATCATGGTCCAAGGGCTAGAAATGCTAACTTTGAATACTTTGGGGTTGAAAATGAATTTTCTCAAAAAGTTATTTAGACGAACCCTTGTTTAAAGTCTTTTTGAATTCTCCCGGTCTCACTCTGATAAATTTCTCTATATAAACCTTGGTACGCGAAGTACCCGAAAATTTAGGAATTTCGAATAAGATAAATTTTGGTGTCGAATTAATTAAAATTTAACTAAAATAATTTATTCAAACACCAATTGATCGCAAAATTTTTTAATGGAGTGAAAATGGCTATTTTGGAATTTCTTAAAATTGGATTTATAAAATAAAATTTTGGGTTGTTACAGGTGTGGTCTCCTTCTTGTCTTGGCTCTTGGGGGACTTGAGGTCCTCCAAAAGATCCAATTGCATAGGGGGTGGTGTAGGTAGAGGATTCCCCCTCCCATGGGATCCTCCTTGGTTTGTTGCACTTGCTGATGCCATCCCTTCTATGGGATGTGGATTACAATTGTTCTTGCCTCTTCTCCTTGTTTTCTTTGTTATTTCCGGGTTAAAGAGAAGTAGTCCTTGGTTCCCTTTTGCCCTTGTTTGCATTCAACCTACAAGAATGTGAAAAGAGAAAGACTTCATCCCCAACTAGAAGTAGTTGAATGAGAGGTTAGTACTTAGCAAAGCAAATGTAAAAGCAAAAGTAAATGAAAATAAAAGTGAAACAAGTATCAAAGCACAAATGTTCCCTATCTTAAAACAATTCATCAACAACCGTATGTCATCTCCGGCAACGACGCCATTTTAACAAGAGGTCAAAAGATAGGAATCACTTCCCGAGTATTTATCGTTCTCAACAGATGAAAAATTGGAAGTGGTAAATTGATTTGAGCTTGAGAATAAACTTCATGCTTATCACATACATGTTCACGAAAGCTTGGTGTGCATAGAGTTGAAGTTGTAGAATGCAAAGAGTAAAAGCAAGTAAATGAATTTATTATGGAATTTATATTTGAGTAATCCTGGCCCAATCTTAGTTTCTAACATTGTATCAGAGCCTATTCGGTCCACTGGTTCACCCAGTTATGGGTATTGGTAGCATCCAAGCTTTCGTAAGCTCGCTTATTCGGTCCACTTTGGTAGCATCAAGAGCTTTCGTTTCAGGGAGGGTCCGGTACAATTTCAAGTGGTCAACTGGTTAGATTCAAAATGGCCAGTTGTCCACTTGAGGGGACTGTTAAGAGTCCCACATCAATAAAAATAAGAGAGAGCATATGGGTTTATAAGGTCATGGGTTTGACTAGATAATTGGTTGAATTCAATCTTTTAGTGTGGTTTGACCTATGTGCATTATAGCCCAGTTGAGTGATCCTGGCCCAATCTTAGTTTCTAATAGAATTCAATTAAGAAAAGCTAGGAATGGAATTGCTCGTCTATCACATGACACTTCTAGTGTCTAAGGGAAAGGTTGTGACATTGAGTGATTTAAGTGAGGCTTTACAAATGCCTTTCGCCTCTCGGTTTACTAGGTCTTTTCTTGGTATAGAAACACCTTTAAGTAACTATGATCCTAAGAAACATTTTATCGAACACCTTGTCTTCACTTCATTCCAATCTTAGGCCTCTCGAAACTTTAAGAAAGGAAATACAAATGGGCTTGGAGCTACAATTGATATAACAATCTCTTGCCTAGATCAATTATCTTAGAACAATCAAGGGAGTTTGGTCGGACTCACAAGATGCAAACAATTCACCAATTGTAACAAGAACTCAATCACAATTGCAATGCACAATCTAGGTAAGAATTACATTACACACTAGCATCATGCAAATAGAATCACAATTCAATTCCTAAAAGAGATCTAGCCACTCATTATAGCTTGATAATCATTATTGAATCAAGATTCAACTAATTAGGCAAAGAAATTGAAAGTAAGAAAGCAAAAAGAATTACCAAAATTGATTGCAATAGAGATTGAATCAACAAATGTCTTCTAGATTAAGGAATTGTGTCAATATTCCTTCACCCAAGAAGATCTTCAATCTAATGTTGAGAGGCTAGAGAGAAAACCTAGCTAGAACTAGAACTAAGTTGTAAGAATGTCCAAGATTATGAGATATGATCTAACTAAAATATCTAATCTAGCCTTATATAGTTCTTCTCTCCATCCTAGTGCTTTGACTTAGGTCTCCCATACTCAATCTTAAGGTTCAGCTTTCCTAAATCCCGCGGTTCGTACCGCTCTAATACCAACTTGTCACACCCACTTTTCTTAAACTTAATTACAAATCTAAAACCAATTTAAGATAAACTAAACAGCGGAAAATCATACTTAATTAACAAACTAGTGGGAATGTCACCGCCACAACCACCTTTCCATAGTTGTTCGAGTCAAACTAACATTCGAAATTACTAATTCAAAGTAACTTGGGGAAAAGTACCCCGGTGTCTATCACCAAACAAAATAACATAAGTCTATAACCATAATCCATAACATCATAAAATAAAACAAGAGTTTAGACTAATAGATCAACTACACTAGTCTAACTCGAACAACTCTCAAATGCTGGGCCCACTTGAAAGAGGTTTTGCAACACAACAAGTAGAAAACACCCGTTAGCACGAAGCTAAATATAACCACACTCAACCCTGTAAAAATACTATAGTATATACTTTGGAAAAACATTTGATCACATTCTCAAATTAAACAATTCAATCACTTAGACAAACTTTAAGATAAACCACAAGCTTTCTATATGCTCGCAACCTATAATATCAACATGCATGCTTCAACAATAAACAACTTAACAAGATAATCATGCTACACATAATTAACATAGCAAAAATGAACTCTATAGAACAACTCCTTAACAATCTCATGCAATCAAGATCTCAACATGCAATTAAGAGATATTAACTTCAGTATACAACTAAGGCAACCAAACTCAATATACAAACTCGGGTAATCATTCTCGATATGCAATCTAGTGCAAACATTCTCATTATGCAATCTCACTATACTCAAATGCAATGAAATACTATAAGTATATATATATTCTCATTGTAAAATAGAGTACTTTCTATGGAGGTTTCTTAGAGCCACAAAGACCCACTTGCTTTCATTTCTTAGAGTCGTGCAATGACTCGTTTTCTTAGAGTCCCCATGACTCACTTTCTTTTCAAATGGACGAGGTAGGAACTTCACCGTATCGTGAACAAACCTATCCGGGCACGGCGTCTAGCCGACCTAATTACCGTCTCGTCCACCGAACCACTCTCTTGGTTCTATGCTCAACTCTGTGGAATCAGGTATCGAACTTTTAGCGTGCCCACCCCTTGACCAGGATTCCAAGCCTAGCGGGCAGTTTCCAACCTCGTAACGTGGGAATACACCGCGTTACAAAACATCGAATCTCAATATCCGGTCAACATCATCCAAAAGGACATAGTCCCAACGGGTCCTCCAAAACCTCACATATATGGATATATACTATATATATCTCTCATGCACCAAACTTATGCATGTCACATCTCAACAACTTCTCAATGCAACAAGGTAATGACATACCACATGCTCATGAATTTTGGAAAATAATACTTAGGCTCACGTTGGCCATATATGCACTTTATAAAACAGGGTATGCTTGGAAATCTAATTTACGGTACACATGCTCCATTTCTATATATCACTATGAACTCATCAAAGAACACACAATCATGCTTGGATTGAAAATAACATACTCTGTACATTTCTACTATCAAAACAGACTACAATTTCCATTGAACATAGCACACACTCTAATCATGTTTTTCTAACAATTCTTATTCACAAAATGCTCATGCTTCTCTATTTAATACTAAAATAGCATCAGGAAGATAATAACAAGCCAATCCCATAGGCAATGCAAGTCTGATCAACTCAAATAACATTATTGTGAAGCATTTCATCACAAATTCTACCATAACATGCTCATTTCTAATCCAAATTCAACGAAATCAAAGGCCAAACTTGCGTCATAACGGTCACAAGGTACCGAGCCACAAGGGCCCGTGACACTCGGTCCGAAACGACACGTAGCTGAGCCACAAGGGCCAGGCCACTGCACAGGTAGCCTGCAACGGTCCTAGCGGCGGGGCTAGGGGAACTCCGCCGCCTGGAGCCGTCCAGCGGCGGCCTAGGGCCGTGCCCTAGGGCCGTCTAGCCACAGCTCTAGCCAACGGGTCCCCTCGTGGGCCGTTGGCTAGGCCCGTGACTTCCACTAGTGCACACTAAGAGGTGCACCAGTGGCTCCTTCTTCATCTGTAAGGCCAAACCAGACATCAAACCACCTCCAAATCAACAACAACACATCATACAACATCAACAAGACATCCAATAGCTCAAACACACAATATTCTATCATATCTACTCATTTCTAACTATTTCATAGTGGTTTCACAGAGCCAAAACTAAGTTGAGAGTCCATGGGGTTATACCTCAAGCTTTTCAACCTCAAGAATCCTTCCACCTCCATCATCAAGCTAGGTCTTCTTCTTTACTATCTCTATTTCTCAAGCAACCACAACAACCCAAATATAAACCTCAAGCTTAGAAAACCTCATCTTAGAAAACAAGCCAACAAAGGAATATGGAGAAGAAGAGATGAAATCTTACCACGTCTTGGACCTAGGCTTTGCTAGAAGAAGCTCTAAAAATGAAAGAGATGAAGATGATAGGGAGAGAGAGAGAAGGTCACGATGGAAGCTACTGATCTTTTGGAGAAAATGAATAGTGCAAGAGGGAGAAAGCTAAACCCTATACTTAGGGTTTGGGGGTAAAAATGTAAAATAACATTGTAGGGTTCACCTTGCATCATGAACCATAGTCCCGAACGATGATTTTTGAATAACTTGGGGTCAAAATAGATTTTCTAAAAGATAGTTCTAATTAAAACATTTGCTTCAGGTTTCACAGGTTCCTTTCCGGTTTCACTCAGATTGACTTTTGGATCAAAAACTTGGTACGCAATGAACCCGAAAATCTAGGATTTTAGATTTAAAATAAGTTCTGGTGTTGAATTCATTTAAAATGTAACTCAAAATAATTTATTCAAGCACCAATTTTACCTCAAAAATTTTTATAGAGTGGAAAATGGCTATTTTGAAATTTCTTAAAATCAGATATATAAAATTAAATTTTGGGTTGTCACAGTATGTCCTGTAATTGTAGCATCGGCATCTTCTCACTAAACAAAGTATCATTTTATAGAGGTTAGAAGAGAGACTTCGAAGGCTAAAAACAAGCTGTTGCTTAGTCCTCAAAAGCATCAGCACCTCACGATCTAGATCCGCACCAAAATAGGGTCTTGACACACTTAGAAAGAGTAAACCTGAAGACTGGGGCTGCAACTATTTCTGATCCAGAAAACAACATACTGAATTATTTTGACAAGTAATTAAACCAATACATATAGGATCCAACGTGCAATATTTGTATGCACTTACAATCTCCCCCTTTGGCAATTAGTTGACAAAACACAAACTAGAACAAAATATACTCTTAGAGTTGAAACCATATTTTATTAACCAGTCAAAGTATACTTGTTTACATATTACCTGTGTCTGGATCAGATACAGATATGGCTCCAGATAACAAAAAAACATCCCCTAACCTCCTCTTACCAAACTGTCAGACGAACTGCCAAAGAGTTAGGCAAGTATCACATAAACATACCAACACTTATTGAACAAGATACGAAGTAGCACATAATTATCAAGCAAATTCACACACACTCAAGAAACCAAAGAAGAGCAACTTATCACAATAAGTAAAGAGCTACCAAACGCAACAACAACACGTTATTACAAAAATAAAATTAAAAAAACCAGTTTATGTGCAGTCAGTTCATCCAACCAAACCAACAACCAAAAAAAAAAAAAGAACTGAACTCCCCCTCAAATGTACTCCCACTTTTTGTCTACTAACTGCCAAGGGGAAAAGGAGACCATCTAGTGAGTTGTGCTATATCTGTCTGGATCAGATACAAATATGGCTCCAGATAACAAAAAAACATCCCATAACCTCGTCTTACCAAACTGTCACACGAACTGCCAAAAAGCTAGGCAAGTATCACATAAACATACCAACACTTATTGAACAAGATACGAAGTAGCACATAATTATCAAGCAAATTCACACACACTCAAGAAACCAAAGAAGAGCAACTTATCACAATAATTAAAGAGCTACTAAACACAACAACCACATGTTATTAAAAAAAAAAAAAACAAGTTTATGTGCAGTCAGTTCATCCAACCAAACCAACAACCAAAAAACAAAAGAACTAAACTCCCCCTCAAATGTACTCCCACTTTTTGTCTACTAACTGCCAAGGGGAAAAGGAGACCATCTAGTGAGTTGTGCTACTGGACGGAGTGCCCAAGTCGTCAGTGTCTACAGGATCCTCATGAGCTGCAGAGCGAGCAATGATGGCGTCTTCTAGGGTAGAGATCTGACGAAGAGTAGTGGCAAGCTTGTCCTCAGTATCTGCAACAACAGCCTGTAAGGATGAGATATTGTTTTTCAAAGCAGATGACACAGCTCTATAGTACGCAGCCAGTTATCGAAAAACCATTAGTTCAGGAGGATTATTAGGAGTAGCAGTAAGCACTAGGTCAGGTCTGGCAGATGAAGATCCGGAGGCAGTTGGTATTGGAGCCGAAGCAGGGAAGATCTCAGCAAGTAGAGAATCGCGATCATCAAAATGAGAGCTTTGATGTAACCGATAGTCCATGGTGTATTTCTTCTCAATCGAATACTCATGTTCATTTTCATAAAGCTTGAGAGCTTGTTCCTTCAAAACGCCATAGATTAAGTAAGGGAACGGGAAATGTACCTTAGGTTCTTTTCCCTTAGCAAACCCCATAATATGATTGTAGATTAAAGTCCCCAAATCAAAATCAATCTTGTTGCGCACTTTGCAGAGAAGAACAACCATCCTCTTGCTCACACAGTGAAGAGAAACATTAGGAAGCCAATTGCTGGAGGTAAGACAGAACAGAACAGAGTAGACCTTTGTGACTGAAGTAGAGGGCAAATCAGTGGTCGGCCAGGTAGTGACCGCAGCATGTGTGAGTGTAGAAGCCAACACATCCAATCCTGGCTCAAGGTCCTCTTCTAGGGTAGAACGGTTGAAGTACCTGTTGATGACGGCATGGCTGAAATCATACCATTTTCCACGGACAAACACCCGATGATAGTGTGGTGATGAGGCAAGTGCGAAATCAGAGGAGAGGTTGGTGTAGAACTCTAGAGTGAGCCATACAGAATAAGTGTCTTTGCCTCGAACAGTATTGAGCAAATTCTGATCACGAAGAAGAGTGATAATGTTGCAATGAGATAACAGATTGTCCACACCTATCACCTTCTCCACAAGAAGGGATCTAGACAGATTGGCCTCCCAAGAGTCCTGAAGTTCTGGTAGTCTCAATATTGGCTGAAAAGCTTAGGTTTGGAACTTTTGGAGATGGTGGCTTTAGGGGTTGAAGTAGATTTATGGGTAGACTTTTTTCTAAATTTTGGGGTGGACTTAGAGGCAGGCTTAGACTCAGGCATAGGGGCTGGGGGAACAACAAGGATTGATGCAACTGTCCTAGAGTTGGTCATACGGACAGAACCAGAGGGAACCGACCTACGTTTTCGAACTTCACATAGAACTTCAACGTCGTCATCATCAGTTTCAGAGGCTTTTCTCTTAGAGGACACATGCTTCGATGTAGACCCAACTTTCTCCTTCCCTTTCCTTGACCGTGAGGGGTCATTGGGAAACGGGACAGACAATTAGAATAGACTGGGTAAAGTTAGCAGGTTTTTGTAACTTTGCTATAAGGTCAACTAATACAGATCGTTGAGAAGGTGAGAGAGGTTTACCGGAGTTTTGAACGAGGTCTCTAATAGAGAAACCGAAGGAAACAGGCTGAGGATCTGAGTGGGTGTAACACCCCGTGTTACGATCCCTAAAACCAATTACCCAAAAGAAAGAATTAAATCACAATAATTAATTAGGAAAGGCCCACCATAGTCCATGGGCCCTTATCCCTAAACCCAATCCTTAGTCCTAAAAGGAATATAGTTAGCAAACCTATAGTAATTAGACCCTAGGTAAGACTCTTAGATATATAAATAGGGAACATAAGGAGACACCTAGAACCCCCACCACAATAATCTCTCACCACCCAAAGAGTTCCAAGAATTCCCTTAGAAGAAATCAAGAAAGCTTAAAGAAAGACCCTTCATAGCCAAGGAATTAATTAAGGCTAAGAGGTAACCCATGTCTCAACAAAACCTATTTTCATAACTATGATTCCCCTCTTAGGATTTCCCCATATTATTGTGTATTGATGATTTGTGATATTATTATTGACGGTTGTTGGGTGATCTTGATGATGAGAGGTTCTTAATAATTATGGTGTTCTTGATGATTATATGATGTTCTTGATGATTATATGGTGTCCTTGATGTTCTTAATGATTATATGATGTTCTTGATATTTATATGATATTCCTACCGAATCTTGATTTTTAGAAGATGAATTGTGTTCTTGTTGATTTAAAAATAATTAGAACCCTAGGTTATATCGTGGAATTCGTATGGTATTATTCTTGGTATATTGGGTGGGAATTCGCATTATTGGGTGTTGATTTTGTTTAGAAAAGCATGATAGGTTATGTGCCATATATTTCTTGATTTTGATCCGTTAATTGTCTACGTGTGTTATCAATTGCGTCTGAAAGTGTCTAAGCATGGTTTCGGGTTCCACAAAGGTTCCCGGGGCGTTTTTGGTGAAAAAGAGTCAGTGGGGGGTAGGTGGGGGTAGGGGACCCGCCACCTACCCACGGCCAAGAGAACACTGCCGCCGGCTACCCGCTGGTTTGTACCCCACCTTGGGATTTTGGCTTCCCTGTTTTATATCCCCCGACCCCCGTGGCGTCCCAACGGACTCCGTCTATCGTGCCTGTGTCTAGTTTGGTATTTCGGGTACCGTTCGTAGGTTGTATGAGTCTTATATATCGCATGTTAGTTGAATTGGTATCCCGTTGACCTAGGTGAAGGAAGTATGAACCCCTTAGGATTATTCTTAGTATGTGAAGGATCACGCATAGGTTTTGTTATACGTTTTCTCCCCCTTCCCAATGTGTTAATGTGGGTTGTGTGTGCTTGCTATGTGTTATGTGTGCATGTTAGCCCGATGTGGTTGAGATCAATCGGGCTATACGGGCAGTCAGATGGGCTGAGAACCATACCGGCTGTTAACCAGGCCGGTAGAGACCGGTCAGGTATATAAATATTATATAGGACAAAGGTCCACTATACGGGCAGTTGAATGGGTTGAGAACCATCCCAACTGTTAACCAGGCTGGTAGAGACCGGTCAGGTATATAAATATTATATAGGACAAAGGTCCACTATACGGGCAGTTGAATGGGTTGAGAACCATCCCAACTGTTAACCAGGCTGGTAAAGACCGGTCAGGTATATAAATATTAAATAGAGCTGCGGGGCAGGGTGCTGCGGGGCCGTGTCAAAGCTATTTGCGCTGACCCTCATGTATGGGCATGCGATTGGTCATGTGGCGCCAACAAAGTGTGCTATATGATGAGATAAGAAGGTTTGATGTTGTGACTGTTATGAAAACGTGACCATAGGATTCTTGCTAGTAAACTATGCATGTTTAATTGTGATTATTGGTTGTGTTTATCTATAACTGTGCCCTATGTCGAGAATCGTATATACTTGGTTATGACTGTAGATTGTGTGTACCCTATTTGTCGAGTCGGTTCCCTGATTTGAAAGCTAGAATCTCTTAGGATATATCTTCATGCTTCGAAATGACTATATATATATATATATATATATATATATATATATATATATATATATATATATATATATATATATATATATATATATATATATATATATATATATGTATGTATGTATGTATTGTATTTCAACGCGTTGGATTGGGTTACCAGCATCTCTCGCTGAACAGATATATTTGGCTTTCAGGCACAGAAGGATAAGTCACTGGAGCGCGCTAGATCTTGGAGCGTAGCAGTAGATAGTTTCCCTTTCGGCCTGCGTGCCATGTTATGCATTTACCTTATTAAGGATATTAGTAGTTAGCCTGTGCACCTGAGTTCTCTAGCTCAGGTGTGGCATAACACCCCGTACTCTTTATGTTATGTTTTTGGGAATTAATGAGATTTCACCTTTATTTTACAAGTTTTAAATGTCCTGAAAATCTGGGGTGTTACAGTGGGATACAGTGTATAAGCTAGTGTTTGAAGATGCACTCCCCGGCGTAGGACCAGTGTAAACAATTGTATCCAAAGGGTTAGCTTCTACACAAGGCAAAGCAGATTTCACAGCAGAGAAGACAAATAAATTAGGTAAATTAGCATACAATTTTGGAACCCTAGGCTCGGGCAACGAGCTATTGGCATCTAGAGGAGAAGAAAAATTTACCAACGCTTTTGACCTTCGTGTTTCCAACTCAGCGGAAAGCTGATCCTCGTCAATCAGGCACTCGACATCCATAGCCGCAGGAAGAGCATCCTCTGTGTCGAATAGCCAAGGTTCAACCGTAATGTGAGCAACCATGGTGAGTATCCGCTTGGATTCCTTCAGGGTGAGATTCTCCATTAGATCTTGATTGTGGACCAAGGTTGCTAACAGCCGCTCCTCTACTTCGGCTAATAGAGGTGAAGTCCCGATCAGAATCTGACGATAGAGTTCTGTTCTCTCATCATCAGATAGATAGATGAGAAAAGGATTGATAGCTCGAGGATCATTCGCTACTGTAGAAGTTAGGGATTTTCAACGATGAAATTTGGAATGAGGAAGAGCAATGTTTAGGAGCCAAGGATAATAGGAAATAAAGGGAAGAGTATTCAACAAGCTTGACGATTCTTAGGAATTAAGTGTCAAAGAGATGAGGGATATTAGGCTGACTTGTTGTGGGACAAAAAAGAAATTCTAACAGCTCGAGAAGAGGATAAGGGTATGAAGAACCTGGGTCAAAATCCGGCTCGGGGGTAGACCTGAAAACAAAACTTGAACCCAAATAAAAAAAACAAAAAAAACAAAAAAACAAAAAAAAACAGAGAGACAGTTTACCTGTGTTTATTTAGAGACAACATTCTTGTTAACTTGTCATTTTGCAGATTCCTAGAGCTACACGAAGACTCTCAAATCTGGTTCTGTCCAAAGGTTTTGTAAAGAGGTCTGTCAGATTCCTATCTGTAGAAACATAGCTCAAGTCAATCTCTTTGTCCTCTACTAGTTCCCGGATGAAATGATGCCGGATAACTATATGTTTTGTACGAGAGTGCGAAACAGGATTTTTTGAGATGTTGATTGCACTTGTATTGTCGCAGTATAAGGTCATGCATTCTTGGTTTATGTGATACCCCATATTTTCTGGGCAATATATGAGGACTGTCTGTGCGTACGGAGTTAATCTTATTAAATTTTCCTATCCTTCTACCTAATTTTATTTTATTCTTTGGGCTCCAAATTTGATCTATTATTGTTATTAATATTATTATGATATTGAGCCTAATAATTAGCAATTAGCAATAATTGTTATTAATTCTATAGCTATTCTGATACAAATAAATATATATGTACGTTTTAGACGGTATCCATATTACTATTCCTAAATATATTATATTATACTATTATGTTTATATTAACAGTATATATTACCTAGTATATGTATATCCCTTGTATCTCTCCATAAGTTAACCCTAATCCACCCTAAACTTATTTGGTCTCTTATTGGTTTCTGCTACTTCCCCATCACCTGCCTCCGCCGTTTTCTTCTTCTGTGTTGACGATGCCGTACGTCACTTGCTGCCTCCCAAAACCTCGCCGAGGAATTAAGATGAGGGTGAAAGGGGATGGTGACGGCACCCATGAGGATGGCGTGAAAAATAGTGAGGTTTGTTTGTTAGTTTAAGTTGATTATGATAATGATTTTAGATAAGGATAATGATTATTAGAATATATATGATGTTTATATTTGATGATGATGATGAACTGGTTCGGAATAATAGGGGCAGAGATGGAGGATGATATTTTGATGTTGATGTTAATGATTATTTGGTAATCACGAGATGATGAGGTAATGATTGTGGTTATTAGATGTTAGTGATGGTATTTTCTGGTTTCCTGTAACACTATTAAAGGAGTAATAATAATAATATTATTATTAGGTTTATTAATTTGCAGGTTCCAAATCGAAGTTGCTAGGATGATATATTAAGTGTTTCATAGAAATTTGGCTTCGAGGGTAAGATTTTATGTTCACCAAAAATTACCTTTTTCCCGTAAATATTTTACGTTGTGTGAATATGAGTATGATATCTATGATGTGAGTTATAATGTTCATGTGATCACAAGTGCATTGTAATGTTGTGAGTAGTGATTCTCGAGCTATCGAGAATGGGCTTCGACGTGTCGAGCCTTGTGTGTGTAAATCGTTGGCTTGGAATATTTTGGTGTGTATACACGTGGTGAAATTTGTTTTACCTTGTGGAGTAAAAATGATTTTGGATAGATTATGTGGATAAATTAGTAGAAATTTGTTTCACGAAAACAGTTACGTCCTTGCCATATATTCTGAGTCAGATCCGATTCCAATCTCAAGTTCATCTTAATCACTCCACGTTAGGATAGTAGCTTCCATAGATCTTTTTCGTCTTAGGTATGTCGGGCATTCTGCCTGAACATGACCGAAGCGTTCACATTCATAGCATGTTATGCCTTTACCTCCAGATTTGTCCTTGGCTTGAGACTTTTTGAGTGAGTTCTGACGAAAATTTGTCGATCCAGACTTTTGATTGTTCCGATGAGTACTGGAGCCCGATCCATTTTATGCTTGAAATTTTCCATTTCTGGTGTTTTGTTTTTGCTTGACCTGTTTCAACAACTTGGAAAAACCTTTAGACAAAAAAACCACTGGATCGTCACTTACCTCGTCTGGGTCAGACCCTGCCTCTATGTCTTCAGCTGTAAAAGCCACTACTTTTTCTTTAGCGGAATGATTTGACAACATTTCTATCTCGTACGTTTGCAGGTTACCTATGAGCTGATGCACAGGCCTATCTTCCCATCCGTCATGCTCTTGAATGGCAGTGACCTTCATTCTAAACCTCGGAGGGAGAGAGCGCAAGATCTTCTTCACGAGTCTGGATTGGTCAATTGGTTCACTTAAGATAATTGCTCGGTTGGCCAGTTCTTGGACACGAGCATGAAATTCAACAATCGTTTCATTTTCTTTTATTTTTAAATCTTCAAAGTCAGTTTTGATCATTTGTAGTTTGGATTGCTTGACTGATTTGGTCCCTTCATAAGTGGTGTCCAGAGTTTCCCAAGCATCTTTGGCTGAGTTACACCCTGCAATGAGCGTGAACTGACTTTCATGCATTAAGGAATAAATAATGTCTAAAGCTTTATTGTTATATTCTGCGAGTGTCATCTCCTCATTTGACCATTTCGTTTTTGGTTTGAGAACTGGGGGAGCTTCTGCAGTGGCTCCAGCTTTGGTTGGCGGAGTCCACCCAGTAAGAACTGCTCTCCTGATCTTCTCCCCTTGTGCACGAATGTGCATTTTGATGCGGGCCTTCCAGTACGCATAGTTGTCACCTGTAAGCTCAGGAGGTTCTCTATGTCGTTCCATTCTGCAAGACTCAATGCACAATACGTACGAACAAGTAAACCAAATAAACTGGAATAAAAACAGACGTAGAGATCTCGAGTTCAAGAACCACAGAGAAGCCAGATCGAGTAGACTAATAACTTAAGTCTCCTTGCTTTGATACCAATTGAAAAAACATGTGGATCTTGAATGCAAGAATTACTCCTTAGGTACCTACTATATTTTAATATTTGTAGTCGATCAGGGTTAGAGACAGATTCAATACCAGAAAGTAAAACAAATAATAAAAATGTATAATATAACAAAAGGAACCAGACACCAGGATGTGTTCACCCAGTTCGGAGCATCACTCCTACGTCTGCGGGGCCACTCACATCAGCCCAATCCACTAGAAGATCAAACGAGTACAAGGGAGAGTTCAATACACACAGAGGTATTCACTACACTACCCTACCAACCCTATTATCATCTATGCGGACTGATCGTGCAAGCCTGACTTCATACTGAAGCTAGGTGTTTTTATCAAGAGTAGCAGAAAGAATGTTTTAGAGAACTAGAGATTTCAAAGTTGTATGTCTTGTAATTGTAGCATCGGCATCATCTCACTAAACAAAGTAGCATTTTATAGAGGTGAGAAGAGAGACTTCGAAGGCTGAAAACAAGCTGCTGCTTAGTCTTCAAAAGCATCAGCACCTCACGATCTAGATCCGCACCAAAATAGGGTATTAACACACTTTGAAAGAGTAAACCTGAAGATTGTGGCTGCAATTGTTTTGGCAACAAATTAAGCAAATACATATAGGATCCAACGTGCAGTATTTGTATGCACTTACACTCCTTTTATTTCTTGATAAGAAATACATGAAAGCCCTATCCAAATAGAGCAGCTTGTTGGGAGATTTCTCCTTTCTACTTGTTATACGTATCATGTGTTTTTATCTCAACTTTAAAGTTTTTCATCTGCCACCATGGTTGCAATCAGCGCTGGGCGCTGGGCGATAGTCGGGAAGTAGAGTAGCGCCTAGCGCCTAGATGGCCTAGGCGGCTAACTAAATAAAAGAAAAATAGTGCACGTGTGCAGGTGCATATATGTCATACTATATATATATATATATATATATATATATATATATATATATATATATATATATATATATATATATATATATATATATATATATATATATATATATATATATATAATACACACACACACACATAGGGTCGCGTTCAGGTGCGAATAGGTGCCAAGGAGAGAAATGCGAACCAATCCGCGCGCGCCACATGTCAGCATTCATTGATCGGGTGCACCTATTTCACCTACAAGTTCACCTACTTTCGTCTGCAAGTGCATGTAGTTTTTGTCTGCATTCATTGATCTGGTGCACCTACTTTCGCCTACAAGTGCACCTACTATCGCCTGCAAGTGCATGTAAGTTTTCCTTGTTAACATTCATCCACCCGCAAACATTCATGCACCTAGGTGAACTATAGGTGCACTTAGTATTGATGCTTAGTGTAAATTTACTTGCACCTATAATACATTTTACATGCACTTGTAATACATTTTACTTCCCATGCGGTTGTGCGGGTGATTAATGTCCGTAGGTTTTGTACTTAATGTGCGTGAGTCTTGTGCTTAAGATGCGTGAGGTTTGTGTTTAATGTGCGTGAGTGTGTAGTGCTTAATGTGCATGAGTTTTGAACTTAAGGTGCGTGAGTCTTGTGCCTAAGGTGCGTGAGTTGTATGCTTAATGTGCGTGAGTGTGTACTTTTTTTTTTTTTTTGAAAGGAGCCAAGGTGGCATTTATTCAAAGTATGGTGAAATCGTAGACGGTGGGATTGAATCCCAATACATAGCAGTAGACTGACTAATAGCTAATGTAGCTTGAGTATGAGTGTAACACCCCCCAAACAAGACCTATATAAAAGCCTTAAACACATGCAGATAAAGCGACGAAACTAGCACAGCGGAAGATAAAAACGAAACTGGATAAAAAGAAATCAAACGGGGTGTCACGCCACGTCTACCAAACACGGTAAACGCTACGGCAAACAATCTGCAAGTGTACATCTATCCCAAACATCAGTCTATCTAACTACATTGGCGCACAGGCCACAAAAACCACAAAGGTAAAGGAGCTAAGCTACCAGGCTCTAGACATCGCGCTCATCTAAACATCACCTGAAAGATACAAAGATAAACATGGGACGACACCCGGTCAGCGAATAATGCTGGTAACCCACCAATACCGTTAAGTATCATATATAGATGGATATAAGCCATAAAACCATTTTCGAAATGGAATACATAAGTATATAAGTCAAAAGCCAATATCAATAGTTAACACAAAACTCACCACTCATAAAGATAACACCGGGAACACATCCCAAACCACAAAGGTTAACCACACGCAAGGATAAAGACACACCCAATGGCAACACATGCCAAACAACACAAGCCTCTGTGACTACACACGTCACGAGAGAAGATTACACAACGCCGGCTTTACAAGCCCTCGCAACATCACCCATCACAAGTTGGTATGCCTGCCTTATGCCCTGTTCCAACCTTATGGCTACCCCCAACCTTGTATCTTCTTTCCAACCATTACCTCCAGGAACCCCTGTACTTCTTAGTCCAACCTTTTCCCTCCTGGGACCGTCGTCCCCCACCAACAGACCACCATCAAAACCATCAATTTCACACACATGGCGACACACGCCTCGGCGACACACGCCTAACCCAAGAAATACGTGAACCTGACACACAGGTCACACTCCATAATCACGTCACGGCCACCACGAGGACCGCTGCAATACCTTGGTGACTAGTGTCCCATACCACTAATCGTGCAATCCAGGTAAAGCCACACACACCACACCTCAACAGGAATCAATCAAAGGATTACAATGAAGGTATGGAACATACTCAATCAAGGAACGGGTCACAGCCCAACAACATCAACGATGAATAACACAAGTTATCATCAACCAAACGGAAGGTACAAACCACACACACGCTAGTATTAAGACAACGAACTAGCATGCTTAACAAAGGGGAAACTCAAGATAGTTCCGAGGAACACACAAGACACCTCTTGGTCCAACGAAACACAATGTTGAACACTTAGCACGATTCAAGACACCAAAGTCCTACATGGATACCTACCATATAGTTCTAGACCTACGAAACATCAAGAAGACGCTCATATAGTTCCACACAAGAACATCGGGAAGCCAAAAGATCAAATACCAAGACAAACAAATCACGGGGAACAAATCCCGAACGAACACCATCGTGTTCCCCGCGGGTGGAACCACGGGTAGTTCCCCACCCGTGGTCCCGCCCGCAGGAACACCTCCCCACAGGCCTATGTACCCGCGGGTAGGCCGGCGGGTGGTGCCCCGCCCGCCGTTCCGCCCGCGGGAACATCCCTGTTCCACAACAAATCCATTCGGGGATTTTCTTCTCCAAACACAAATTCAAATCCAAAACATGTCAAATCTCACCCAACACAACAAAATGACTTGAACCATGGAAAATGCCAATCAATGGCATAAAGGAACCCTAAACACAAGCTCTAGATATGCAATATCACAAGATAAATGCATAAACCCTCACATTTCATAACAAAACACAAGTAAAATCCAAGAAATCACATATAGGTAAGCAAAATAGGTTTTGTAGAGCATGGGTTACCTCTTGAAGACCAAAAGACTTCACTTTACACCACAACAAGCTCTCTACTAGGCTCACTTTCCAAACCCACTTCAAGATAAAACCAAAAGATCATAAAGATCCTACCTTTAAGAAAAAGACAACTAAGATGGAACCAAAAACACAAGACAAGCTTAGATCTTACCCTCCTAGATGCCCAAATAGGTGAAAGGTTGAATCTTGGAAGCAAAACTTGGAATCTTGACAAGGGTCCTAACTTGGCTTGGAGAATAAGCTACACTTCTTTTCTAAAGAGAAGGTAGAGATATTTTTCTAGGAATTGTAAGGAATGAAATGAAGAAGTCTTCTAGGTTAGGTTACAATACTAACTCTTGGTGAAAAGACAAGGATACCCTTACTAACCCTTAGAAAGTGTAAGGAACAAGGGAACTCCCCTCAAAGCACAAGGTACAACACAAGTTAAAGGTTGACTAGTCAAATTCTAGTCCTTGAGTATTAAAAATCAGGATTTTAGGAATCAATTCCTCAAAAGATATAGAATTAATTACTCAATTAATTCATGGATTGAAATGTGGATTTTTGGGGTGTCACATCCTCTCCCCCTTCAAAGAAGCTTCGTCCCCGAAGCTTGGGTACGACGAATTAAAAGCGAATGGTAACAAGGAAACGAAATTGTGACAAGAAATTCAAGAATAGTCCTTTTGGTCAAAAACTCCAAAAGTACTCACAAGGGTTCCAAAGCAAAGAAGAAGGCATTTTGAATTCAAAGATTGGTCATGAGTTAAGCAAACAGATAGATTGAGCATCAAGAACTCTACCTCAACACAACCACCAACTTCTAGACAACAACCAAGAACTAAACAACCAACTCCAAACACCGACTTACTAAGCTAGCTAAAAAACAAGACAACAAGCAAAACAAACAAGCACGCAAGGCAAACAACAACCTATCACCAAGCTAGCAACAACTAAGAAGGAAACAACAAGGGAATAGCGAACAGGGTTACCGCAACACAAACTAGAACTCCTCAGTGTCCGACTCCTCGGCCTTTTCAGACTCCTCTTCGTCTTCGTCTCTGTGGCTTGAACTGACTTCAATCTGGTCCAGCCTCTGATGCACTGCGACGAACTGCACCTTCACAAACGCAAAGCCCTCGGCGATCAAACTGTTCTGCTGACGAAGCAAGGAGGCGACGTCATGCTCTCTCTAGGTGCGAGCTTCCTTCCTTCTCTGGCTTTCCTCACTGTCTGATTCACTTACTTCAGCTTCGGTGGCCTCCGGTGCTCCTACTCCGTCTTCTTGGTCTGCTTCATCCTCAGCTTCTTCGTCACCACTCAAACTCTGGACTACGAGGCTCAACTTCCCGGCATGGACTCCAAGCTCAGCAGCTAACTCTGCCCGTTCATCAGGTGCTTTCCTTGCAACCTCTTCAAGCGTGATGTACTCACCATCATCCAACTAAAACAGATTACAACTCCGGAGATTGGCGGTATCCAACACCATCTTTCCCACGGCCTTCGGGTGACAGCCATCTACGCTAACACCCTTCTTAACCAAAATCCAACTCAACACCATTCCATACGGCAAACTCTTCCGGTTGTGATCCCGGTAAAACACCATGTGTTGCAACATCAAAGCATGCAGGTTGAACTTCACCATATTATTCAGACAGAAAGCAAAGATACACTCCAACTTACCTAACAAACTACTCTTGTTGTTATTGGGCAACAAACAATCGGACACCAACATCACCAAGATCCTTTGTTCCACAGACAACGACTTCTTTTCCAACCTAAAGGCTTGAGTGAAACCACTCGCACGGCCCAACAGATAGCTCAAATAGTCACGGTACCCCATGGTATCCATACTAATCCAAGAATGACCACTGTACTGAGCCACTCCGGTAGTACACAAACTCAACAACTGAGCCAACCTCTTCTCAGACAACACAACCTTCTCACTCTCACCTTAGAGGTGATCTCCAACTTATCGCCCTCCTTTGTCACAACCATGTGACGATAAAACTCTTTCACCAAACTCGGGTAAGTCTCGGCCCTTATCGCGAAAAACCCATCCAAGAAACCTTGATACCTAAGCAAATCCAACAAGGAACTAGGAAAAGATTCCGGATCAAAAGCTTTACCTTCAAAAACGAGGTAATGGGCAACCACCCTTTCCGCTTTCCTAGCCAAACTTGACCTTCTAGGCATGGTAGGAGATGATCCAAAGCTCAACAAACAAAGCCCACAACTTCTTCTTCACACCCACACTCTCGCTGCTCCTCTCTCTCTCGCGCTCTCTCTCGGCGACACAACAACAGCGGCTCGGCGGCGGCAGCGGTGCGGCGAAGCTCCGGTGAACGGCGACGGCTGCGGGTGGCGGTTCGGTGGTGGCCGGCGACGGGTGGAAGGGATGCTACAGGTTGGGAATGGGGTTAGGGTGGTTCACGGGTAGGGAGAAGGAAAAAGGAGAAGAGGAGAAAAATTTTGGGGATTTAGGGATTTAGGTGAAATTGGGGAAAAAGATGATTAAATTTGGGGATTTTGGGTAAAAAGGAAAAATATGGATGAAAATGAATTAGAATTGGGTAAGTTTTAAGGAAGATAATTAGCTCAAATGGTTTAGGGGTTGGGTAGAAAAAAAATAGGTTAAGGTTCGAAACTCAAAGGTTATAATTAAACTTTAGGCTTGGCTTTTAAACTACACAAGGAGAGGTTTTTGGTATGGATTTTGCCATTCTCCCAAATCAAAGAATACTTGGAAAAATTTAAGAAATGCACAAGGAATTGTTGTAAGAACAACCAAGTGTAGGGATTGAAGGATTAGGCTAAGCACAAGGTAACTCAAGAATAGATGGTTACCACACAACAAGATTTAGATGCCAACCAAAGAAGTCACTTAGCAAGAAGAGTCTAACTAAGCATCCAACGAACTACTAACAAGGAAAACATGCCAAGGTTTGACAAACAAAGACAACTACGAAACACACGAGAACACTCAAGGCAACAAAGAGCACAACACTCTCGGGAAACAAAGATAGGCTCGAAAACAAGGGTTACCTGCTAACTCTTCCTCCACTAGACCATCCGACTCCGCCTGCGAACGCGCCATCACGAAGACTCTTCCCGGCGGCCTAGCTCCGACAGCTCCGCGACCTGAACTCCCTCCTGGTGCTCCTCCGCCTCTCGGGGGTGGCGGCAACGCTCTCTGACCGGCAAGCTGGGGACACTCCGCGACTCTGTGACCACGATCCCCGCATCTGAAGCACTTGAACGCCTGGCCATAACAATCATGGCCCGCGTCACCTTCCCACACCTACGACAACCAACCGACTTAGCTTGATCCTGAAGCTCCATTCTGATAGGTCCTTGAGAAGAAGATGACGCAACTCTAGCCGGGAAACTCGGTCGGGACTTCTTGAAGGTGGAAGAACCCCCACTCTCAACTCTCTTCCTGGAAAACTCCAACGAACCCCTCTGAAGCTGCTGAACACGAAACAGATCCGCGGCACACAGATACGCATCCTTAAGGGAACTGGGCTTACTCACCGTCAACGCTTTTCGTGCCTCAAAATTCAGACCGGCAACGAAACGCTCAACCTTGGCAAGCTCTGTAGGCACAAGCATCCTCGCGAAGCGCGCCAGCTCTAAGAACTTCTTGTGGTACTCCACCACAGATAAGGGTCCTTGCTGCAGATGAAGGAACTCATCAAACATGGCGGCTCGCACATGCGCTGGGTAGAACCTTTCGCGCATTCTGTCCTTGAGCGCGGTCCAATCAAACCCAGGCTCTTCAAGGAAGGTCGGACCTTCGTGGACCCACCACAAATCCGCTTCCTGGCAGAAGTAGAACGTTGCCAGTTCTACTCTCCTCTCTTCGGGGCAGCCCACCACGGTGAAGATCTTATCAAACACCCGTAGCCACTCTTCTAGGACTACAGGGTCATCCTCGCCAGCAAAGGTTGGCGGCCGATGCCCTGACACCAAACGACCTACATCGCGATGCCCAGCGGGAGGAGGAGGCGGCACAGCTTGATTGTTGTTCAGCAAGGCTTCACTGAGCGACTGCATCGTCTGCGTCAGTTGATGGAGATTCTGAGCGAGCTGCTCGTTGGTCGGGGTCTCTGGGGTGCGAGCGCGGGGACGTGGAGGCATCGCAAACTTCAACAACAACAACGAGATTACCAAAAGAGCAAACAGGCAAGACAGAAAGCAACACACATCTCACCGTGCAACCTAGAGTCCTAAGCCTAACACTTAGCTTCTTAAGGTCGCTTTGAGGTCTCAAAGAACACTTAACCACTTAGAAAGTCTAGACTTAACTCTTCCTAGGCTCAAACCTAGGCTCTGATACCAACTGTAACACCCCCCAAACAAGACCTATATAAAAGCCTTAAACACATGCAGATTAAGCGACAAAACTAGCACAGCGGAAGATAAAAACGAAACTGGATAAAAAGAAATCCAACGGGGTGTCACACCATGTCTACCAAACACAGTAAACGCTACGGCAAACAATCTGCAAGTGTACATCTATCCCAAACATCAGTCTATCTAACTACATTGGCGCACAGGCCACAAAAACCACAAAGGTAAAGGAGCTAAGCTACCAGGCTCTAGACATCGCGCTCGTCTAAACATCACCTGAAAGATACAAAGATAAACATGGGACGACGCCCGGTCAGCGAATAATGCTGGTAACCCACCAATACCGTTAAGTATCATATATAGATGGATATAAGCCATAAAACCATTTTCGAAATGGAATACATAAGTATATAAGTCAAAAGCCAAGATCAATAGTTAACACAAGACTCACCACTCACAAAGATAACACCGGGAACACATCCCAAACCACAAAGGTTAACCACACGCAAGGATAAAGACTCACCCAACGGCAACACATGCCAAACAACACAAGCCTCTGTGACTACACACGTCACGAGAGAAGATTACACAACGCCGGCTTTACAAGCCCTCGCAACATCACCCATCACGAGTTGATATGCCTGCCTTATGCCCTGTTCCAACCTTATGGCTACCCCCAACCTTGTATCTTCTTTCCAACCATTACCTCCAGGAACCCCTGTACTTCTTAGTCCAACCTTTTCCCTCCTGGGACCCTCGTCCCCCACCAACAGACCACCAACAAAACCACCAATTTCACACACATGGCGACACACGCCTCGGCGACACACGCCTTACCCAAGAAATACGTGAACCTGACACACAGGTCACACTCCATAATCACATCACGGCCACCACGAGGACCGCTGCAATACCTTGGTGACTAGTGTCCCATACCACTAATCGTGCAATCCAGGTAAAGCCACACACACCACACCTCAACAGGAATCAATCAAAGGATTGCAATGAAGGTATGGAACATACTCAATCAAGGAACGGGTCACAGCCCAACAACATCAACGATGAATAACACAAGTTATCATCAACCAAACGGAAGGTACAAACCACACACACGCTAGTATTAAGATAACAAACTAGCATGCTTAACAAAGGGGAAACTCAAGATAGTTCCGAGGAAGACACAAGACACCTCTTGGTCCACGAAACACAATGTTCAAGACACCAAAGTCCTACACGGATACCTACCATATAGTTCTAGACCTACGAAACATCAAGAAGACGCTCAAATAGTTCCACACAAGAACATCGGGAAGCCAAAAGATCAAATACCAAGACAAACAAATCACGGGGAACAAACCCCGAACAAACACCATCGTGTTCCCCGCGGGTGGACCCACGGGTAGTTCCCCACCTGTGGTCCCGCCCGCAGGAACACCTCCCCACAGGCCTATGTACCCGCGGGTAGGCCGGCGGGTGGTGCCCCGCCCGCCGTTCCGCCCACGGGAACATCCCTGTTCCACAACAAATCCCTTCGGGGATTTTCTTCTCCAAACACAAATTCAAGTCCAAAACATGCCAAATCTCACCCAACACAACAAAATGACTTGAACCATGGAAAATGCCAAGCAATGGCACAAAGGAACCCTAAACACAAGCTCTAGATATGCAATATCACAAGATAAATGCATAAACCCTCACATTTCATAACAAAACACAAGTAGAATCCAAGAAATCACATATAGGTAAGCAAAATAGGTTTTGTAGAGCATGGGTTACCTCTTGAAGACCAAAGGACTTCACTTTACACCACAACAAGCTCTCCACTAGGCTCACTTTCCAAACCCACTTCAAGATAAAACCAAAAGATCATAAAGATCCTACCTTTAAGAAAAAGACAACTAAGATGGAACCAAAAACACAAGACAAGCTTAGATCTTACCCTCCTAGATGCCCAAATAGGTGCAAGGTTGAATCTTAGAATCAAAACTTGGAATCTTGACAAGGGTCTCAACTTGGCTTGGAGAATAAGCTACACTTCTTTTCTAGAGAGAATGTAGAGATATTTTTCTAGGAATTGTAAGGAATGAAATGAAGAAGTCTTCTAGGTTAGGTTACAATACTAACTCTTGGTGAAAAGACAAGGATACCCTTACTAACCCTTAGAAAGTGTAAGGAACAAGGGAACTCCCCTCAAAGCACAAGGTACAACACAAATTAAAGGTTGACTAGTCAAATTCTAGTCCTTGAGTATTAAAAATCAGGATTTTAGGAATCAATTCCTCAAAAGATATAGAATTAATTACTCAATTAATTCATGGATTGAAATGTGGATTTTTGGGGTGTCACAATGAGCTACATAGTTCTCCGATCTAGGAATAAATTTAATTAAGCAAGAATGAGAAATAGATATATAATTCCTGCAACTGTGAATTGCGTAGCCAATATACATGCGATCAGGGCAAGCCGTATTAGTTAGATATTGTTGAACCGTTAAACAATCAGTGTGTAGCTCTATAGAGTGTTCACCACGATCCTTTAGCCATGACAAAGCTTCTTTACATGCAACCGCCTCTGCCATAAGAGAAGAGAAACAGTTTGGAAGAGAGGAAGCGTAGGCAGAGATGTAACCCCCACTTCCGTCCACCAAAACTGCTCCAACCGTGGCGGTGCTTGTCGAGTGATGGTAGCTGGCGTCTACATAGCAACGGCGAGGAGTCAACCCCGGCAGTGGTGTACCAAGCTGGCTGGCAGCGGCGTTGGGTGCTTCGGCCGGCGCAGAGGTGGCAAGCTGTACGGCCGTATGGTGTACGGTGCGCCACGCGTGCAACGCGGTGATGGCCGTCATCAAAACTTTCTTCGGCCTTGGTAGGTAGGCATCCCAAACTGGGTTGTTCCTTGCCCTCCAAATGTGGTAGAGGATTGCAGCTGCATACATCAAACCATCAGTGTCTAGAATATCCAATATCGCATTAAACCACTCATGAAAACTATTTGTCTGAATAATAGGGATTGGGAGGTTGGATTGTCCCCATATGCTTTTTGTAAAATCACATAAAACTAATGCATGCATAGTATCCTCATGCACGATCCCACACATGGCACAGGATGGCTCAACCTCCACCCTCTTGTTCAGTAGATTCATAGTGGTGGGCAGGATATCACTTAGGGATCTCCATAGAAAGGTTTTCCATTTGGGGGATTTTAAGTTTCCACAGTGCCTGCCATTTATTAAAGGTGCCATTATTGTTATCAACAAAATTTCCAACAATGCGTCTGTACCTACTCTTTACAGAATAAATTCCTCTCGGATCATCATACCAGTACCACGTATCCATATATTATGGGGAAACCGGTATCATCATTATTCTGGCTACATCTGTGGGTATAAAAATGTCAGTTACGATTGAGCTATCCCATGTCCCAGTTTCTTGATCAATCAATCCTACCACTCGTGCACCACCCAATTGTAGGGGCATCTCTGTCCGGATCATAGGGTCTTGCTCATCCGGTAACCAGAGGTGATCCCATATTCTCGTATCCTGACCATTCCCTATCCTTCGTCTTATCCCACTACAAATCAAGCCTTTTGCTGCCATAATACTCCTCCAACAACAACTTGGGTT